>NC_068998.1:19176451-19177756 GCF_001194135.2 Octopus bimaculoides | reverse complement strand
ATATATATATATATATATATATATATGTGTGTGTGTGTGTGTATATGTTTGTGTGTCCGTGTTTGTCTCCCCAACATCGCTTGACAACCGATGCTGGTGTGTTTATATCCCCGTAACTTAGCGGTTCGGCAAAAAGAGACCAATAGAATAAGTACTAGGCTTACAAAGAATAAGTCCTGGGGTCGATTTCTTCGACTAAAGGCGGTGCTCCAGCATGGCCGCAGTCAAATGACTGAAACAAGTAAAAGAGTATCGTTAGTGCTCTGCTCGTTAAAAAGTTTATTTACTAACCACATGTAATCTGATAGTAGACTCTATTACTGATTATCTCCCTTGTTTATATTTATTTATATTTTCAATTTTTACATTAAACTTGCATTATTTCCCTTGTATCGCTGTTTAAATCCTGGTGAGTCTGAAAATATTTTGTATTGAGAAACTTTATATTTTTTATCTTTATTTATTTTTATTTTGGCAGTTATTTCCTCTAATTATGACACACTAACTTCTACATCATCTCACAACATATTTTTTAAGGGCACAATGTGTAATAATAATAATACATTTTTCATTCTTTATTAATATATTACCAAAATACCATTCCTTTTGTTCTTTGATAAAATCTACACCTCACAGCTATGTGAAGAGTCTGAACGAACCATCAGATATTTTCATTGATGTTCATACTTTGTGTTAGTCAGATAAAACTTAAACATCTTTAAAAATCTAAAATTATTTGACTACCAACTAAAATCAACAATAATACTTTTAATATGCTATTCATATTGATTTCAGATCATTCTAGAATCATCCACCCTGTTTTTATTAGTATTATCATTGTTATTTAAGAAAAAAATTCACCATAATAACATACAGACCATCGAATTCTTGATTACTACACTTCTTAGTTTGGGCAATTATGAAATATTTCGTATTACTAGTTTTAATTTCTAAATTTTCCTTTTTCTTTCTCACATAAATTTATTTTCAAAACAATGTTAGTTTCACCGATGTTTTTTCGTTTGTTTGGTTCAAAGATATCCGACATAACTCTCAATACTTCTCTCCAATCATATTAACATGTGTTTCATGTATGTATAGTCAAAACTTTAAATGTTAGGAAGCTTTAATGTATTGTTTGACGAACGATCTACTCATTTTTCTTTCTATTTCTCTCTCTTCCATCTCTCACTCCACCCCAACACTATCGTTATGTTTCCAATGCGTGCCTGTGTTTAGTTTTATGTACGTATTCAAGGATGGAAGTATAAGTGTATATATATATATATATATATATATATATAT
>NC_068998.1:19175295-19176204 GCF_001194135.2 Octopus bimaculoides | reverse complement strand
TCTGTCTGTCTGTCTGTCTGTCTGTCTGTCTGTATGTCTATCTATCTGTTTATCTATCTGTCTGTCTGTATGTCTATCTATCTGTTTATCTATCTGTCTATCTATGTGTTTATCTGTCTGTCTATCTGTTTATGTATGTATCTATCTGTTTATCTATCTATCTATCTATCTCTTTCTATCTACTAGCCATAGATAGAAACAGAGTAGAGGGTGACTTAGTTAAGAAGCTAGAAGTGGCATCGCATCCGACGTTTTAGTGGCGAGGTTGGCCCTCGACCAACACTTCAACGCCAAACACGAAGGGTGTGTTGTCAAGGCTAGGATGTGTGCTCTAAGGAACGAGGGTGTTGGAGCTGCGCAAGAGGCCCGGGTGGCAGAGGCACAAAAGGGCAACAAAGCCACCATTCGGTCTCTGGTAGATGAACAAGGGCGCGAATTACTCGAGCCAAGTAAAATGTGTGAGGCCTTTCAGCAACATTTTGCCCGACTGTTCGGGACAAGCGACGAGCAAGAACACACGGTAGACTTCAGTGCCTACATTCACAGACTGCCACGACTCTCGACAAGAGAGGCAAGGTGATGCGAAGGTGCCATCATGGTGGCAGAATGCTTGAGGGACAAATCACCAGGTCTGGATGGTTTACCCTACCAGTTTTACAGTTGTATGCCAGACTTCTTTGGAGACGTCTTGACAGCAGTGTACTGCAACTGGCAACAAAACGAGAGCATCCCTGGTTTTGTGAGCCAAGGAGTTGACTGCCGCATCGGCCGCATGCGTAACACATGGACACACACACACTCGCGACCGGTACGCAGTCAGGAGACCAGCCGTGCCTCTCTACAAAAAAAATGTCACTTCTACGGAAATAACAACTCCCGAAGACTGGTCGTGTGCATCGCGCCTCGTTT
>NC_068998.1:19141891-19168014 GCF_001194135.2 Octopus bimaculoides | reverse complement strand
CTTAGACACCAAATGGCTATAGGGGTCCACCAGAATAAAACAGTAAACAAAGGGGTCTGTATGAAAAAAATAGTTGGGAACCTCACACCATCATTAGAAGTAAATGAAATTTTGGCAGTTGAAGGTAATTAAAAAAAATGTAAATACAAAGCTCATCACAATAGAGGAAGAGAGTAATAGAGTAGGTAATAGGAGGCTTAAAAGTAAGAACACTATCTAAAATATGTTAGCAGTGTGGGAGGGCATAGAGTGATATTTACAAGTCCCTTAATCCCTTGGGAGTTGTTGGAGTACAGCAGCCATGCAGTGTATCTAGGGTGAGAAAGCCTTGTGGAGCTCCTCCCTCTCCAGGCAAAACTCATTTCTACAGCTGAGTGGACTGGGGTAACGTGAAATGAAGTGTTTTTCTCAAGAACACAATGGATTGCCTGGTCCAAGAATTGAAACCACAATTTTACAGTCATGGATCCAACAACCTAACCACTAAGCAATGCACCTACACTAGTGGTACTCATTTCTACAGCTGAGTGGACTGGGGCAACATGAAATGAAATGCTTTGCTCAAGAACACAATGCATCACCTAGTCCAGGAATTGAAATCACAATTTTACGATTGTGAGTCCAACACTCTAACCATTAAGCCATCCATGTGCCTCCACTTGATATATAGAAGAACAAAAACCAAAATAAAAAGGGAAAAAGGTGAGAAGACTGAAGATACATAGATGAAAGAGATGGTGGGATGTAGCAAAGTAATGGTCAGCCTCTTAAAAGAGAGTAAGGTGACCCTCAAAGAGTGTATGAACCTCAGAGGATATCAAAGAAATATTAAAGTAATGAGAAGAGATAAGAATAAATAAGGAGAGCTGACCAGTCTCCTGCTAAGAATGAGTCTGCCTAAAAATCAAGCTGTGAAGATGTTGAAGATTAATCCAAGTGTGCAAAAGCATGACTGCCTCTGTAGAACAGTAAGAAAAGGATGTAAATACAAATGAGAGCCAGCGGCATTCTAATCGGGGGTGAGGGTGAAGTGGTAGCAAGAGAAGTATATTATAACAAATTTTCGTGTGTGTGTGTATAAATATATAGATACATACACATGCATGTATGTATATATTGTTAATTTGTTGTTAAATATATTATCTTTGCGTGGCATCTTTGGCAAGTGTCTTCTACTATAGCTTTGGGACGACCAAAGCCTTGTGAGTGGATTTGGTAGACGGAAACTGAAAGAAGCCCATTGTATATATGTATATATATATATATGTGTGTGTGTGTCTGTGTTTGTCCCCCTAGCATTGCTTGACAACCGATGCTGGTGTGTTTATGTCACCGTCACTTAACGGTTCGGCAAAACAGACCGATAGAATAAGTACTAGGCTTACAAAGAATAAGTTCCAGGGTCGATTTGCTTGACTAAAGGCGGTGCTCCAGCATGGCCGCAGTCAAATGACTGAAACAAGTAAAAGTATTTGGGATCCTAAAACCAAGGTGCCACATAAAAGGCATTCGTGTGGGTGCTGGTGTCATATAAAGAGCACTGGTGATGGTGCCATGTAAAAAACACCCAGTACCCAGCTCATGCTAACATGGAAAATGGACGTTAAATGTTGATGATGATGATGATGATTGATGATTGATGAAATAATTACAAAACTTGTGAGATCTGTGGAAATGTCACCATGTAACCCAGTGTTTTAAATACAAGCAAAAAATTTCAAATCAAAACTGTACTTTTAAATATAATCAAAATGAACTGAGAAGACATTGCTGCTTTTAATATGTTTGACAGATATTATGTGCTTTATAGTTTACGGAAATAAAAGATGAGTTAAAAAGATAAAACCGTATTCACACACACATATATATATATATATATATGTATATATATATATAAAACTGCATTTTTTTGCTGTTTAACCACCACCACCATAAAGGCTCAGTCCAAGTTATTTACCAATTGAGATTATTTTCATTAGATTTCAGTTCAGCTACCCATCTATTTGTATATCTATTAAGATATCTCTCTCTCTATCTGTGTATCTATTGATATATCTGTAGACTCATCTATATACCTATCTGTGTGTCTGTCTAGTTAGGTATCTAGACCAAAGTTTTGTGAGTGGATTTGGTAAACAGAAATTGAAAGAAACCTCTGTGTGTGTGTGTGTGTTGGTGCCCAATGACCACTTGACAGCTGCTTTTGGTGTGTTTATGTTTCCATAACTTAGCAGTTTGGCAAAAGAGACCAATAAAATAAGTACCAAACTTGAAAAAAAAAGAAGTATTTGGGTTGATTTGTTTGACTAAACTCTTCTAGATGGTGCCTCAGCATGGTTGTAGTCCAATGACTGAAACAAATGAAATAAAATAAAATGAATAGGCGCAAGAGTGGCTGTGTAGTAAGTAGCTTGCTTACCAACCACATGGTTCCGGGTTCAGTCCCACTGCGTGGCACCTTGGGCAAGTGTCTTCTGCTATAGCCTTGGGCCGACCAAAGCTTTGTGAGCGGATTTGGTAGACGGAAACTGAAAGAAGCCTGTCGTATATATGTATATATATATATATATTTATGTGTGTGTTTGTGTGTCTGTGTTTGTCCCCCCAGCATCGCTTGACAACCGATGGTGGTGTGTTTATGTCCTCGTAACTTAGCGGTTCGGCAAAAAGAGACCGATAGAATAAGTACTGGGCTTACAAAGAATAAGTCCTGGGGTCGATTTGCTCGACTAAAGGCGGTGCTCCAGCATGGCCGCAGTCAAATGACTGAAACAAGTAAAATAGTAAAAGAGTAAAGAGTATAATTGTTTCCATATTTTGTCATTTTGCAGTATTGAATAATCTGGATGTTATTCATACATATTGAGCATCCAAAATCTGCAGCAAGTATAGCAAGAATGTGACTTGATACTCTTTGAAAGTACTAAGTTTTCACTCTATTTATAAACATTGTTTAATGACATTTAAACATTTGACATTTCATAGAATGCTGTTTGACATCATTATAATGTCCAACACATCCCCTTTTTCTGTACTAACGATGAAGCCACCCCGAATAAAATTCAATAATCTTATGAGATAAAACACTGCAGTGATGGTCTTTTTTTTTCATCCATTTTAGTCATTAGACTGTGGCCATGCTGGGGCCATCGCCTTGAAGAACTTTTAGTTGAATGACTCAACCACAGTACTTTTTTTTAAAGCAAAGTACTTATTCTGTCGTTCTCTTTTTGCTGAACCACTAAGTTACAAGGCTGTAAACAAACCAACACTGGTTGTCAAGCGATGGTGGGGGACAAACAAAGACACACACACACACGCACAGATATATATATATATATGATGGGCTTATTTCATTTTTCTGTCTACCAAATCCACTCACAAGGCTTTGGTCAGCTTGAGGTTGTAATAGAAGACACTTACCCAAGATGCCATGCAGTGGGACTGGACCTGGAACCATGTGGTTGGGAACCAAGCTTCTTACTACACAGCCATGTTATCTGTTTAGTTATTGTTGTTTAGCCCTGATTAAACAGGTTTGTAGTGTTCCTGACTCGACTATACTGCCTTTTTTTTTTTTGCATGTCTAGGATTATCTTATTCAAAGTATTCTTCCTGATAGGGTGTACTCTGAGGGAAATTTTTGCTGCTATTTCTAGCAGAATAGAGCAACCATATAGAGGCTGCCTTTATTGGCTCATGAAGTATCTGGGTGTATTAACCCTTTTGTTTCCATATTTCTGTTGAAATACACTGCATTTGTTTCAGTTAATTTTGAAAATAATGAAGAATTTGGTATAATAATTTTGTCATTACAAAGCAAATATTTGGAATATAAATTAATATGAAATTTTGATGGCCATATTCAGCCCAAATATTCTACCTGTTTTATGTTCAAACCAACCAGACCTGGCCTCTTACACCTATTAAAAACTCAACAGAGGAGTAACAAACATTTTTGTTGTATATATATTTTACAAAAAAATCTGTAAAATTATGGAAAACTCGAGGGTTTAGTTGATTTGCAAAAACAGCAACAACACCAACTCAAAGAACAACAAGAAAAACAACAAATGCTACAACTAATGAAGTTGGTAAAAAAACTGGAAAATACATTTTCACCAGACCATGTAGCAAATTCAATAAATGGATTTAAATATGACCAAAAAGAAGGAATCACTTTCGAGGCATATTACTGAAGATTTGAACAAATTTTTGAAAAAGAATGCCAAGACTGGATGGACGAAATGAAAATGCATCTAATTCTGACGAAACTGGTGATAATAGAGCATGAGAAATATTGTAACTTTATTTTGCCTAAAAAAGTTTCTGACATAAATTTTATAGACACAATTGACATTTTATGTAGGATGTTTAGTGAAAAAAAACATCATTGTTCAACACATGTTGGAAGTGTTTGAACCCTGAGAAAAGCGATGACGAAGACTTTACCATATATGTGGGTAGAGTAAACAGAGAGTGCGAGAGATTTAAACTGGATAAACTAACTCCAGACTTGTTCAAGTGCCTGATTTTTGTTCAGAGACCTACCTCTAAAAAGGATGCAGAAGTCAGAACAAAAATTCTCACAAAGCTGGAAATGAACCAGGATATTACTCTCCAGAAACTATCAGAAGAGTCTGATATGATATTAAAAGTAAGGCATGACACAGAGGAAATCCAATGCAGAAATTATTTATAGATAAAACCAGTGTAGAAGAGCAGAAAGATGAATAAAGTGTTTCACAAAAAACATGATATATATTGGAGATAAACCCATATATGGCATGTGGTGGTAGGCACCTGAGAAAAGAGTGTCCATTTAAAAAAAAGTGAAGTGTTTTCGTTGTGGGAACACAGGACTCATTAAATTGCACTGCAGAATTAAGATGATGAACCAGATGAGAAAAATTGAACCAGATGAGAAAAAAATAAATAGTTTGTCATCAGAAAGGTTTGTATAATGAACAGAAAATTCATAAAAGTGAGATTCAAAACCATTGGAGTGAAAATGCAATTAGACATGAATAGTGACATCACTATCACAAATGAGGAACCATGGCAACAAGTCGATAAGCCGAAGTTATTTAAATCAAATAAAGTAACATATAGTGTTACAGGAAAGGAATTATATTTCATAGGTGAATGTATTTGCAATGTAATTTTTCGAGGTGAAATGAAAAGGACAATCATTTATGTGTTGAAAAAGTCAGTAAACCTATTTGGCAGAGAATACATGGAGTTACTTAAAATATGGGATACCCCCATTAGTGTTCATCATCATCATCGTTTAACGTCCGCTTTCCATGCTAGCATGGGTTCTCTGTGAAAATGTAGTTGGCACGGTTAAAAGTTCAAATGAAGTTGAACAACTGAGACAAAACAATTGAAAAATTGTTTCCCAATGTTTTTTTTGGGAAGGATTAGGTTGTTGTGCTAAACAAAAGTGAGGATCGTGATAAAAGAAAAGGCAACACCTGCTTTCAGGCCCAAATGGAACGTTATGTGTATTGGCTGAAAATGGACAAGGAAGTTGTTACTATATTAGAGTGGTGAAAATCACAGCAGCACAGCTTCGTGGAGGGCGGCCCGGCCCAGACAAAGCTTTTATGGTAGTGGCATTTTTGAGTCTGCTGTATAAGCCGACAATCTTTCGGTATAAGTAGGCAACGTCATCACTCTCTTTTTCAGCCGAGCCTCTTCATCTATATCATGAGGGACATTGTGTGGGTGAATGACGTCATCTCCTAATACCGAAATATTGCCTATATGACTGTATAGGCTTGGGGGAGGAGGACGCGCGCGTATGTGTGTGTGCACGTAGTGGGACTGAACCCAGAGCCATGTGGTTGGTAAGCAAGCTAAGATCTCGCTTTAATGTCTTTTTAACAAACAGGAAGAACACTGGACAATGTCGTCCTAGACATATCATGTCCAAAAAAGATAGAATGATCAATTCCAGGATTGATCCTCTCTCTCTGTGTGTGTGTGTGTATAGTTTATTCGTAGTAAAAGGCTGCAGAGGATGTTCTCTGGCAGTGAAATTGCCTACTCAAAAATGGGAGTCTTGGCCAGAAGTAAAAAGTCCATGGACAAGACTACACAACAATTTTGCGGGTCTGTTAAATAGTTATTACTACTCAGTAATAGTCGACAGTTTTACAAAATGGCCAGAAATTGTTAAGTGCAAAAGACCAACCTCCACAATGGTAATAAATTTTTTGCACAAATTATTCACAAGATTTGGCATCCCAGACATGATTGTATGTGATAATGAACACAATTTGTTTCCAGTGAATTTAGAAAATTCTGTGAAATGTTCATGGTAGAACAAAAAATGATAGCGCCTTACTATCCCAGATCAAATGGATGGGCAGAACGTTTTGTGATGAGGAAAGGTCAATTTGTCAGAAAAAGCAAAAGAAAATCACTACATCAGATCAAAAAGGCTCTAAACAAACTGAAAAATCCAGCAGAAGATTCGATTTGGTTTTTCTCTGACCAAGATCAAAAAGTTAACAGAAGAAACAACAGATGGTTATGTGTAGACCTTTCTGAAGTTCCAAGTGTGATGCATACAAAATTTTCCTGCAACTGTCATGGCTTTATGGGTTGTCAGCAATGAAGGACATGTGATGCCTCCTTACTTCTTTCCACAAGATTTAAACTCTGCCACATACATTGAGGTCCTGGAAATAATTGTTAAGCCCTGGATAGACAGTGTATGCAATGGAATGCCATATGTGTTTCAGTAAGACTCTGCACTATGACACATGGCTCTAGTAACACAGGAATGGATGGTTGAAAAATTTTCATGATCACATAATCCCTAACATTTGGCCTCCTAATTCCCCAGATCTCAATCCATTGGACTATTACATGTGGAGCGTTGTTGAGAGAGAGGTCAATGAACACACCCATAACACCAAAGACTCTATGAAAGCTGCCATAGTCAGAGTAATGTCCAAAATGAACCAGGACCACTTGATTCAAGCATGTAGATGATTTAGATCTCAGATAGAAGCAGTATTTGAAGCTGAAGATGGCTTTATTGAATAACATTATAGAAAAGGTTTATTTTTATCTTCAAAGCATTTTTTGATAAATAAAGTTATTATCTGTTATTATATATGTTTTTTTTTAATAAATATAAATGTGTCCTCAAATATCTTACACACCCTGTGTATATATATATATATTTACATATATATAAATATTTGTGTATATGTATAAAGCTGTGCCGATTGCTAAATGTGGATGGAACCTGTGGAAGAGGGAGACTCATGATAATGTAGGACAAAGTGGTGAAGAATGACCGCTGGATGCTGAGTCTCATGGGAGAGATGACAAAGGATTTAGATGATTGGCAATTTGCTGTACTCAAGAAAACCCATCCATCTCATTACAAATGAGGCCCTAAAAAGCATAGTTTATGTATATGCCCCTAGCATGTCTCTTCTCTACAACTCACCTTCATAACACCCTCCCCTCCATCCTTCTGACTATGGCACAATTCATTCAGCTGTTGTAACTATATGAGAACTTTGTATCTCACACTCTCAGTGTCATCTCCTACCATCTTATTTTCCTCTGAATGCACCCCTGTACACCCATTCTTTCATTTTCCCAATGGCAGCCCCCCTCCCACTGCTTATGTTCATCCCCCATTGTAGCTCTGATCTTGTCCCTGGCATTGTGCATATCTTGCATAACTACTCACACTTCACATCATTTCTGCTGCCACCTATCCCCTCCCTGACCCAATCTTGTTTCCTCTACCTTCCCTCCTCCAAGCTGATATTCACGATTGACCACACACCTCCATTTGTGTTCACCATTCACTTCTATCCAGTTGCCACTCTCCTTTTACACTGTCCAGTAGCTCTGAACCATTTCTTTATTATTTATTTTCATGTACCTGAGGGTATGTCCTGATACCTCTGCATCATCTTCTCTCCTTTTCCAACTGGAGTAGTCACGTATCTCCTCTGCTACAAAACACCTGTTTCTATCTTTCTATCATTCTTTAACCTCTCATCACCTAGCATGAAGCCACTTTGTTCAGTACTACAACACTTCATTTCCAATCATCTCTGACCACGAGGAAATATTTACCTTGCTTGGAAACAAGTGAGGGTTCGTAACAAGAATGGTGTCTGGCTATAGGAAATTTTCCTTAATAAACTCTGTCCAACCCGTGCAAGCATGGGTTGGACAGTTTGACTGGAGCTAGAAAGGTTGGGGGTGGGGAGGGACAGAGGGCAGACCATCTTTGTTGCCTGTTTTTTCTACAGCTGGATACCCTTCCTAATGCCAACCTCTTTACAAAGTGTACTGGGTGCTTTTTATGTGGCACCAGTATGAGTGCTTTATATATATATATATATATATATATATATATATATATATAGTAATTGCACCCTTGCAGTAGTTTAAACCATTTAGAAATCCCAGGTTATGTTGATAACATTTTGTGAAATTGCACATTTTAAATGTGTAGGTGGTGGTGACCCATAATTAGTGTGTATGTGAGTTACAAGAAGTAGATGTCCGATCTAACTTCAATTAAGTCCGTTGGACCTCTGGTAATACTTTCAAACATTGATATGAATATTAGTTCCATTATTTTCTCACTGGCCTGCCTTTCTATATTAATGCTAAAAATCAGCATTCTCATATAGATACAAGAGGCTTCATAAATTCTCATAAAACATCCAAATTTGATTTAAACCTTTTTGGTTCTCATTCAATTATCTAATGAATTAATCTCAGCACAACGAGAAACTTCCTGAGTAAAATTTCCTCTTTTAAGGTCAATGTCATCAACTAACTTCGCATTTCTTCTATAAACAAAACTTGGTCCTGTGCCAATTGAAGAGAAAAAAAAAAAGTTATAATGATGAAAGAATCATCACTGCGAAAGGGTAAAATATTGAAAAATTAATAATAGTTAGAATTAGTCATACAATATAAATAATGATGGGAATTCCGAAATCTGGAGAAGTTTTCCAGAAAAATCATTTAAATTTACGTCTATATTACTCTTATATCCACTCGTTGTAGCAGTTCAAATTTGTTCGAGGAAGTCTCATTTCTCAGTCTATTCAAATTCGACGAGGTCACTTTGAATTATCTCACTTAAGGTTTTCTTGACCTACCTTCCCTATCACCGTATACATTAGTTATCAAGTTCTATGAAAATTAAAATAATGTACTGCGTAGGAACCGAACCGGCTCATAGTAACAGGGTATCTCGCAGGAAGATTACCTCAAAATCCCACCAAACATTTAATGCAATCAAGAAATATAAGTTAACTTAATGTAGAATAATAATTTTTTTTTCTAATAGAATCCGTATTATATGACATGCATAAGTTGGCCCTGTTGTATAATTAAACAGTTGGAGAAACTGGCTTGTCGTTACAGAATACCAACCAATGTGACCCACTTGATTAGTTGGAAGTCTTCCGGAATTTTCTGCAGACCATTATTTAACGGAAAAGACAGACGTCTAACTAAAAATAAAGTAATTATTTACTCGTGTGTTGCGTGCATATATTTGATTTTGCTGAAATAATTTCAAAAATGTGTTTTCATGATTAAGATATTAAAAACACGCAAGAAACATTTTCCATGTCAACATATTGAACCGTCTGCTTTGATTGGGACAATTTTTTTTCACACACGTGACACGAAAAATTAACGAAACCGAGGTACGATGTAGTAAAGATGTCAATTGTCAACAAAATAGACCCACTCAATATTACCCATATATTCTGAAAATCAACGACAAAATTCTTAAAATTAAACTTTTGCACACATGGTCTGTTGTGTAGGAAGGTATATACTTGTTATGTATTTCAATATTCCAAATTTCATTATTCACTATGGTTATTCCGGGTTCGTGTTGGCCGGCGAGTCACACGTAACCGGGTTGATGAGGTCCTAGTCTGACGGAAGTCAGCGTAGGAATAAAACTAGATGGAAGCGAGGCGGTAGTAGCAGCAGCAGGAAGAAGCCGGCATTCGTTGCCAGTTTTTACTGAAACTCTCCTTCACATTGGAGAAGTCGCCTGCTATTATTGTCGCTCAGCACTACGTCTGACAGTAGGAAATCTAAGAAGGTTTGTTTTTCTGCATATCTCTGCCCTTTCTCCAAATCTCTTAGAATTATCCAAAGGACCTTGAAGACTTTGTTGTGTGTGTGTGTGTATATATATATATATATATATATATATAAATGGTAACTATAATCGACTGACGGGACATTACAGTAGAATTTGTTTGAGTGTGTTATTTCATAATTAAATCGGAATTTATCAGTTTAAGATTAAATATTCAACTTGTTAGGGACTTGTATCGCTGCATTTATTTTATTTACAAAAGTAATTAAAGATGCACCTTGATAACTATTCCTTCGTCTTGGCAACTCCTTTCTCAACCGACCCCCCCCCCGCTAACTCTTTTCAGTCGCTCATTGCTGGCCATTGTTGTCATTCCTAGTTTCACCTGTTGACTTCAGTCCAGCACTCCTTCACAGAAATAAGCACGTCATTGGTTATTTTGTAACCTTCAGTTATGCTTTACAACAAATCGGTTCTCTTCGCACATATAACAATATCCTAGAAAGACTTATATTGTTAGAGATGACCTCTCAGAAGGGAGAATAGCTAGAATGCAAATGCTAAGGAAATGGACAAATGCCTGACTGCCTGTCCTCCCGTCTTTGAAGAATTCATTGTCCTCCGTCAGAATGTTTTATTTTACTTTGATTCCATTGTTTCATTCTACTTTTTTTCTTCTTTCATCTCTTCCCACTTCTTATCTAACGCAATCTATATTTTGAATACAAACTATTGATTTGCTTTAGTTTTTGTGATAATTAAGCGGTGCTTCAAGCCAAACTGTTCATGTAGATAGTTCTGTGGACATTTTATGAATGATGTTTTATCCGTCTGCTATATGGTTGTTTTCAAGTAACAAACAGTATAACATATAAGTTATTGGAAATGTTAAAGTTTTGTGTGTGTGCTAGTTATTGATTTATAAAATATACAAATTGGCTTTTTCCCCAATCTGAATTCATTGAGCCAAATCTAATTAAAGTTGTTACGAGTGATAATATTTTATATAGGTGTCGCATGTGGGGGAACTGTTCATTCAGAGTTAAAAGAAAGAGTTCCCATTGTAAAAGATCCCATTCATTTCACGATGACCAACTCCTGCTACTTTTGGAACTTTATATTATAAAGATAGTGCATGTTTTCGCTTTGGAAATCCGAGCAGCTGTTTACTCTTTGCAAGACTCAGTGGAATACTGCTTTTATCGTATGGCATCTATTTCTGTCATTGGTATGCAGGAATATATGTAAAATATTTGATCGATAACATCTTTGATTCTTAATCCATCTAAATGCTTTGTTTTCTGAATCCCGCGTCACTACATTACTTTGTAACAAGACTCGTCAGAATTATCGAATTGTACCTTCACTTTTCTTCTTCTCAATATTTGTACTGCTTCTTTTTCCGCATTTCATACCAGTCATCATATACAGAGTCCTTTCTTCCCATGACTGCTGCTATGTAGAACTCCTTACTCTCCTTCCATAAATATAATCAGTCCTATAATAAACCAGCACTCAATTGTTTATGATTCGAATTAACGATATCAATTTCTTACTTCTTTCTGATATGACGGGTCCCCTGTAGGCTACGAAATAAACCAATGTTCTTTCATGTTACAAAAATATAAATATCTGGCACTGAAATAGGTTTACAGATAACTTTTTTTCTCTAAACAAAATTTTACTTTTTTGACAAACCTTTTATTTATCACTATAAAGAACAAGCCGTTCCAGCCGCTACCATTGAATCCCCATCTCCGTCATAAGATAGCATTTATTTATTGTTTGTATGTGTTTATGTGCTTGACATTTATGATTTTATATTTACATTTGCGTATTTTATTAGTCTTTGTAAAAACGTGACAAATAAATTAAACGTAATTAAATCATGCAGCTCATTGTTCTAGATCATTGCCCGGGAAGTAGTATGCTTTTTTGCTTACACAGCAGCATGTTTACTTACATATAAAAACTAGGTGTAAGGTTTCACTCCAGCTGTACTAAGATACTTATCATCGTAAAGAATTTATCTTCAGTGTTATTCGTCTTAAGCTTCTGTGCGCAGTACAGTGAAGTTCTGTGTCAGTTTTCAAAAATTAGTTGTGGTTTATGTTACTTGTGTTCGTAATTGTTTCGTCTCTAATTTCTTTTTATAAATATGTATTATGAATGTTTATTGTAAACAAAGCTTTCTACACACACACACACACGCACGCACGCACGCGCGCGCAAAATCAATACGAATAGAGCGTTGGAAATAAATACAGACTTTTAGATATGAAAATAGTTACACGACTAGTTGTTGGTACTGAAAAACGTATGGAGCAATGATGATGGCATAAGGTTGAAGGGGGTCTCACAGCATCTCGTTACTTGTTGCAGCCCTTCATCATCTTGTACACCCCAACAGAGGTAACTTTGTTCGTGTGTGTGTGTGTGTGTAAGTATGTTAGGAAGTTTGCTTCCCAACCATGTGGTTTTGGATTCAGTCCCATTGCGTGGCACCTCTGATGTCTTTTACTATAGCCCTGGGCCGACCAAAAAGCATGTGAGGTGGTTTCGGTTGTGTGTCTGTGTCTCCTTGTCTTGACTGCATGATAGTTGGAAGCGTCACTATCATACAAATAATGTCATTCATTTCCAATCTTTTTTGGAAACTCGTCTAGCAAGGGGAAAATGTTACTTTGCTCTGCCCTCTCTCTCTATATATATGGTTTGACATCTATTTTCCATACTAGTATGGGTTGAATAGTTTGACAGGATTGAATGAGTTGGAGGACTGTGTTATGCTCTAATGCCCATTTTGGCATGTTTTCTACAGCTAAATACCTTTCCTAATGCCAACTATTTTACAGTATACTGGGTGCTGTTTTTATGGTACCAGCACTAGTGAGGTCACCTTCCCGCTTACATGGCTAAAAGCCTAAAAGGGCTGCTATAACTGAAGGAGAATAGAAGAGAGGGTAAATAATAATGTGAGGAACAGATTTATAGTTAGAAGACTGTGGTAGTGGAGATATTATTGGGGAGGAAGTATGGAAGGGACAGGGAGAAAAGGTGAGGATTAATGTCAGGAGTTAGAAAGTCAGGGACTGAGTGGTAAGAGTAATGAGGTAGGTTATGTAGTGGGGTCCAGGGATATTCCACATAAGAGTATGGATGGAAAGTGAGGGAAAAGGAACGTGAGATGTGGTCATGGGGGAGGGAGGGGTGAAAGGGTGTTAAAAATATGAAGCTGTGAGGAGAGGAGAGTAAAGAGAAAACAAGAGCAGTGAGTGAAAGAGAGTACCATAGATAGTGGGAAAAGAGGGTAGAGAGAACCCTAGATGTTAGGGGAAGAGCAGAGTATGAATGCAGAGAAAGCATTCCCGACAAGAAAGCTTTGGAGAGAAGTTGATGAGATAAAGGGTAAGGGGGTGGTAGATAAATGCAGTGAGAGAAAGAAAGGCTGGAGAATAACCTAAGGGGGGAGGGAATAGAGTGAATAAAATGAAATAAGGAGATTTTGGAAGGAGCAGAGGAAGAAAGCAGTGAAAGAATCTCTGGCAGGAGTGGGGTGCTAAGGAGAGGAGCCAGTGAAAGCATCCCAGGCAGGGAAGCTGAGGAGAGAGGTCAGCTCTTGTCATCTGTGAGCATTACATGCTCAAACCAATGCAGTACAAACTACATTTGATACTTCTTATGCACAGTTTTTCTCTCAAGTCATTTGCACTGCATTATTTGTACATAATGATATTTACACATCCAGCAAATGACGACAGTCTTGTTTCTTTCTAGCTTTTGCAAATCTCTTACAATCAGGGCTGAGGTCTCATTACTTTGTTGCACTGTGCTTAGTATGCAAGCATCATACAATCTGCCCTTCTCTCTGAGGGAGAGGCCTTTTGTGGCCAGTACAGATAGTAGTTCCCTGAATTTTTCCCACCCTCTTCTTACCTTGGTTATGCTGCTTTCAGAGCATACACCTCTACTGCTGATTAGGTTAGCGAGATAAGAAAAACTATTGACTACTTGGAGACTTCTGAGCATTTTAGAGGATCTATTTCCTGGATACACTCTATACTAAATGCTCCTGTACACCTGACACATTCTGATTCTGCTAATGTGCATACACAGCCTGTTTTGAACTCTCCTGTGATGGCTTCAATCTGCCAGGGTGAATAGAAGGGGGCTGAATCTGAATGGACCTTTACCTTCATGCTAAATTTGTTACTCAACCCATTGTTGACTCTAAGTTTAGTTGCTGTACCATCTGTTCATAGCTTGCATTGCTTGATTAAGCCATTCGTCCACCCTATGTTTCTTTAGTGACCACCATATTACAGAACATGGCACCCTATCAAGGGCCTTCTCCAAATCAGTGATTGCTAGTGCTTTACTCTTACCTAATTATTTCTCCTGTGGTTGTCTCACTCGGAAGATTGCATCTATGGTACTCTTTCAAGCATGAGTCTGAATTGTATTTCATCTAGGCTAATTCTGTTCCTGTGCTACGATTCATTCTGTGACCTTCGTAGCCTGATGCATCAATTTGATGTCTCTAATTCCATCTCCTTTGTCTTTGTACCAGTACTACTATGCCAGATATCTGACACCTGTTACTTACCTGATTAACTATTCTAGTGACTAGCTTGTATCCTATTTTGTCAGACATTTTTACCATGTTGGAAACTCTCCCTCATGGACCAGCAGCTTCCTCTACCTTCATATCCTTGATCACTGTCTAATCACTCTGTTAACTTGAATTGCTGAGCTTTGTTGGATTGGCATGTGACAGCTTCTTATTCCATGCGTTCTCCTCAGTCATCCACCTCTCATAACAGCACTTTCATACCTCTTTCTTGTTATCAGCAGCAAAGACAAGTGTATCACCATCATTTAAGATATCTTTCAATTTGCTGGCATCTCTGTTTTTTCTAGCACAATGTTTTGTATAATATATATATTATGCAAAATATGACAGGCACACTTGCTCTTGTTAAGAAAGAGGCATGGAATTGGAATTGTTGTTATGCGTGGTTGTTAAATGAAGAGAATACAATACATAGAGTAAAGAGAAGCTACCTTCTTATATGTATGCATTTAGCATGAGGAAGGGCATCCTGTCATAGAAACCATGCCAAATCAGGCAATAGAGCTTGGCACAGTCTTCCTGCTTGTCAGCTCTTGTTAAACCATCCAACCTATGCCATCATGGAGAATAGACATTAAATGATGATGATGATCATTATCATTGTTGTTTAATGTCTGCTTTCTATGCTGGCATGGGTTTGACGGTTTGACTGAGGATTGGCAAGCCAGAAGGCTGTATCAGGCTCCAATCTGATCTACAGCTGGATGCCCTTCCTAACACCAACCACTCCGAGAGTGTAGTAGGTGTTTTTTACGTGCCACTGGCACAAGGACCAGTCAGGCGGTACTAGCATTGACCATGCTTGAATGGTGCATTTTACATGTCACTGGCATGGGAGCCAGTCAAGTGGCACTGTCAACAACCACGCTCGAATGGTGCTTTTTACATTCCACCGGCATGTGAGCCAGTCAGGCGGCACTGTCAACAATCATGCTCGAATGGTGCTTTTTACATCCCACCAGTATGGGAGCCAGTCAGGCGGCACTGGCAATGGCCATGCTCGAATGGTGCTTTTTACGTACCGTACCACCGCAGGACCAGTCAGGCAGCACTGGCATCGACCATGCTCAAATGATAATATACATATATAATAGAATATGTATTATATAAAAAAAAATAGTCTGTGTATATATATCATCAATAGATCAAATATCCCAGAAAGAAGCACACTCTAAATGTTAGAGCAGTAATATATTTACTGGAAGTTAATTATATGTCTGGTCATAGTGACCAATAGTTTTGCATTCATAATGTGCAAACAAGAAAATTTTTTTGCAGTACATTGTGTTGCATTAAGTAATGAGTTAAAAAAGCATAATAAATGCACAATCAAATGGGAAACAGACATAGGTGGATGCCAACTCCTTAAATATTGTGCTTGTGTGTATGTATATATATATACAGGGTGCGATGGGTAAATTGTCGCCATTTTATATTTTTAATTTTGTGCATGTGCATTGTTTGTTTTTGATTTTGTCGGCTATACAGTATAGTAGGGTCAGTATGTGGGGCACAGTTGAGTGAGAGACCAATAAAACTCCTTGTAACACCAAAATGAACTGAAGGCTAGGATTATGGCAGCATTCACCAGCTTAAACAAGGAGACCGTCCAGAAGAGCTGCAGGAGATTCTGAAGTCATCTGGAGGCCGTGGTTGAAGCCAATGGCTATTTTATTGAATAAATTTACTCTTTAGTATTTCAAGATATTTATATGTAATTTTGGTAAATATATCTATTAAAATGAGATGTCAATGTTATTTTCATTTTTGCGTGATTTAGATGACAATATATTCACTGCACCTGCACACACACACACACACATATATATATATATGTATATATATATATATGTATATATATATATATATATATACTTTATTTAAAAGCAGCAGAAATATAACAAAAGACTGTTACTCTGAGTTTCACGTTCCCGTTCATCGGACCTATATATATAGGTTCATCTGTACCTATATATATATAGGTACAGATGTGATTAGAAATTTGTTTCTCAACTACTTGGTTCTGGGCTCACTCTCACTGTGTGGTTCTTTTGGCAAGTGTCTTCCAGTATAGCCCTGGGCTGACCAAAGCACTATGAGTGGATTTGGTAGTCAGAAACTGAAAGAAGTCTATCATATATATGTCTATGTGTGTGTCTTTTTGTTTGTCCCTCTCCATCACAAACTAATGTTGATTTATGCCCTCATCACTTAGTGGTTTGGCAAAAAGAGACTGATCAAATAAGTACCAAGCTTAAGAAAAAAGTGTGGGAGTCAGGCATCAGCTTGTTTGGCAAAACCTTCATGGTGATGCTCCAGCATGGCCACAATCCAATGACTAAAATAAATAAATACAAGAGTAGATTTATTATAAACACTCATGGCACCTTGGGCATCATATGGTCCTAGACAAGCAGAAGCCTTGCGAGTGAATATAGTAGATGGAAACTTAAAGAAGCCTGTCTTATGTGTGTGCACTTGTTTGTATCTGTCTCCTTGTAGTGGATGATGTGAGGGGTTGAAGCACTCAATATGATGGCGATGTAGCCAGTCTTACAAAATTTTAGAATATTCAGCTACCTTCCTCTTGTTTTTCCAACTGTACTTCAGGTGACAATTAGGCATAGAGAAATATGGGCTCATCTAGTGAGGAAAAGTGAGTAGGATGTACCTTAATTTGTAAGAGTCAAATAGGCAGTAGTATTGTCATCACAGAAATAATGGTAGATAAATAGTGTTTGTTTTAAAGGGAGTTTATTTCTTCCTATAACCCTTTAGCATTCAGATTACTCTGTCCGACTTAATGGTTATTTATTCACATTGTTTTGAATTAATCATGCATTATCTTGTGGCTTTGAAATTTCAATGATGTGATTGTTTAGTCTTAGGATGACATTGTAGGGTACATGAGAGAGGCTTGCCATGGCCAGTTTGAACAGAAAACAGGCAGAATATTTTGGCCAGATATGGTTGGTTTAAATGCTAAAGGGTTAATAAATGAAAATTTATCTTCACTAGAGACAGAGAGTTCAAACTGCACCTAACGAAGCTCTGGAAGTCCAGAAACTCTTAGGCTCCTGATACAAAGAATCTCTTCCCTTCCTAAAACCCATGATTTCTATAAAACTTGACCAACAAATCTCCCTTCCCCAAAGTGCATTGATGTATGATCTCATTTAGGCATGCACATGAGAGGATGTTATGGCAGAAATAAACATCCCATTAAATTTAACCATGTTAACAATATGCTACCCAAAAGCAACTTATTCTTTCCTATAATCTTTCCCTTTTTTTCCACCTGCCTCCTTTTGTAAAGATGCAATCACCATCAACATCCACTATTTCACGTTTGCATGGGTTAGATGAAATTCCTTGAGGCAGATTTTCTATGGCTAGATGCCTGTCCTGATACCAACCCCTACTTGTTTTGAAGTATAGTAATACTTCCTTGCAGCTGGATATATCTTCATAGCAGGTTGGAAAGGGATACCACTTGTATACTCTTACTCTTTTACTTGTTTCGGTTATTTGACTGTGGCCATGCTGGAGCACTGCCTTTAGTCTAGCAAATCGACCCCAGGACTTATTCTTTGGAAGCCTAGTACTTATTCTATCAATCTCTTTTTGCTGAACCGCTAAGTTACAGGGACGTAAACACACCAGCATTGATTGTCAAGCGATGTTGGGGGGATCAACACATACACACACACACACATACATATATATATATGACGGGCTTCTTTCAGTTTCCGTCTACCAAATCCATTCGCAAGGCTTTGGTTGGCCCGAGGCTATAGTAGAAGACACTTGCCCAAGGTGCCATGCAGTGGGACTGAACCTGGAACCATGTGGTTGGTAAGCAAGCTACTTACCACACAGCCACTCCTGATGAAGTTCATTTACAAACTATCACATGATATCAAGACAAGTACGCGCGTGCGCACACACACACATACAAACAGTGTAATAAAAGATGGACAAGGAGTTGCAAAAGATATCAGATCATTTGTAACATAGTTGTGGAAATGAGTATAAAAATATATAGATTTAGTTGAAAAACTGGAGAATCAGAAAAGCAGAAGTTCATAGTTATTCCTTAGAAGAACTCAGTAGCCTGGGGTTGCCATTCTCCTACACACTCAATGACTTCCAGCAGCTTGATAGCTAGACAGTCAGGCAGTATGCACAGCAGGGAGCTGAATTTTCTCTCCCTTTTAATTTTACTCTTTCTATTTATTTCCACTTTGCTATTTTGATGTTTCATTCTACTGTACATTCACCCATAGGACTGACTCATTGTTTTGGCTGACTGACCATTATATTGCCATTATAGCTGTACCCCATTTCTCAGCTCTCATTTTTCATTCACTTTTCTTGTTCTGTCTTTCCCATGACTTCCATCTAATTTTCCAGCACTATCCCATCCTTCATCTTTTTCTTCAAGTCCTCTGTCTAGTACCTTCTCTATTTATTTCTCTCTCTGCAGTGAGGCTACCTATCTGTTTGTATGACTCTCTCTCTCTCTTTTACTCTTTTACTTGTTTCAGTCATTTGACTGCGGCCATGCTGGAGCACCGCCTTTAGTCGAGAAAATCGACCCCAGGACTTATTCTTATATAAGCCTAGTACTTATTCTATTGGTCTCTTTTTGCCGAACCGCTAAGTTACTGGGACGTAAACACACCAGCATCAGTTGTCAAGTGATGGTGGGGGGACATATATATATACATACATACATATATATGATGGGTTTCTTTCAATTTCCGTCTACCAAATCCATTCACAAGGCTTTGGGCGGCCCAAGGCTATAGTAGAAGGCACTAGCCCAAGGTGCCATGCAGTGGGACTGAACCTGGAACCATGTGGTTGGTAAGCAAGCTACTTACCACACAGCCACTCCTGCACCTTATATCTCTTACTTATTTCAGTCATTTGACTGTAGCCATGCAGAGATACCATCTTGAAGGGTTTTAGTTGAATAAATTGACCCCAGGACTTATCTTTTAGGTCTGATACTTATCCTATTGGTCTCTTTTTGCTGAACTGCTAAGTTATGAGGATGTAAACACACTAACACTGCTTGTCAAGCGATGGTGGGAGACAGACAAATGTGCGTGCACACAAACACACACCAGGCTTCTTTCAGTTTCTGTCTACCAAATCCACTGACAGGGCTTTGGTTGGCCTGAGGCTATAGTAGAAGACACTTACTCAGGTTGTCAGGCAGTGGGACTGAACTCGGAACCATTTGGTTGGGAAACAAACTTCTTACCACACAGCCATACCTGAGCCTATTTGTATATATTTAGGTTTCCTTAAACTTCATTCCCTTCTGATGATATGATGAAGTGGTTCATGTAGTTTAAACTTGTGCTGATTCATATACATTTGCCAGTACTAATCTATTTTGAGTATATGAATACAATGCATTTTATTGCTTTGACTGAACACCAAACCCCAGTAATAGCTGTAAAGGATTACCTGCATGCTCCATCTGGTTCACCAGTCCTCAGTCAAATCGTCCAACCCATGCTAGCATGGAAAGCGGACGTTAAACGATGATGATGATATATAATCATCATCATCATACGTCTGAGTTCCATGCTAGCATGAGTGGGATGGTACCACAAAAGCCGGCCAGGCCAAAACCTGTACCAGACTACTGTAACTGTTTTGGTAGGGTTTTTACAACTGGATGCCCTTCCTAACACCAACTACTCAGCAAAGTGGACTTAGTGCTTTATATATATATATATATATCATTAGACATAGACACCATAGTGTTGGGATTAAATTATTGGAATCAGTGTTTACTGTATTTATTTGGGGATCTCATTGTTTTGAGGTGATAATGTATTTATTATCGTTGTATTGATAAAATAAGTGCCTGTAATATTGAGGAAGATTTGACTGCAATTTCTTTGAAAAAAAAAAAAAAAAACTCATCTGAGTCAAAAAGAAATCCTTGTTACTTAGTAGATTGGAATTGTGTTTCACTGATAATATCTTTTTGATCTGGTTTGTGTTTTAGTTACGTTTATGTTGCCATTGTTTTTAGTAATCTACTTTCATATCACCTTATATGCTAAGATAACACTGTGCAAATTTTGTCCCATTCTTCCATTTCCAAGCAGTAATTTGTAAATGATAAAACAAATTTCTTAAAAACTTTGTAGTTGACATCTCCAAGTAATTTTCTTTTTGTTATTTGATCTGCTCTAAAAAATGATAAAAGATTGGTTTATAACCGATACATCATCCTAGGCATTTCTTAAGGTGCAGAAATATGAAACCTGATAAAAGAACTTACAAGCATGTTAATATTCTCAATGTGCTCATAAATGCATTAAGCTTGGAATAATGTGGCTGTAGCATAAATGGATCAGATAGCAAACAGAACTTTCAATGTCCTTTGTTCATTTCATTTCAAATCTGCTTTTCCATGTTGGTATGTTGCCAACCTTTGCTTGTTTTCAACTATGGGATTTTTATATATTCCAATTGCCTTTGAAAGTGCAGAACTACTGGGTGTACTGTTTATAGGGATTGTAAACATGATATCACCATTTTGCTCATGGGAAAATGTTTCACTCGATAGCAATCTTTCATTTGTAATACTGTTCTCTTCACCCATATTTTACATTGATCACTTTCCTAAGCCACCAGATTATCTCATTTTCTCTACCACATACATGTCTCATTCTCTCCATGCGCTATGCCTACCTCTTCCCTCACACTCTTGCAACCTACCCAACCCCACATCACTTCTCTCATCCTTCTCCTGCCTGTTTACTGTATCATTATTAACATTCTGCTGCAGAGCAGCAGAATGTTAATAATGCAACAAGCTGGCAGAATCATTAGCATGCTGGGCAAATTGTTTGTCCATCTTTATGTTCTGGGTTCAAATTCTGCCGAGGTTGACTTTGCTTTTTGTCCTACTTGGGTTAAAAAAAATAAGTGAAACCTGGGGTCAATGTCCTTCCCCCAAACTTGCTGGCCTTGTGCCAAAATTTGAAACCAATATTTTGCTGCTCTTCATCTCTACCTTTTTCTGCAGTAAATCATCTCTCCCCTATCTCACTCCCAATTCATTTGTAGTGTAGATCATTCCCATCTCTTATTCATCAGTCACTGCATCCACCCCTCAACCATACCAGATCTTTTCAGTTGTCACCTACTCTTCCCTACTTATCATTCACCAGTTTTCATTCATTATATTCACACTTTCACCCATTCCTCATCTCTGAAAATGTCTTTCTCTCTCTGAAGTCTTGCAACCTCTACCCACCCACACTCCCTGTTCTCCTGCCCAATCTCACTTCTACTCACATGACACCTTAAAAGTCCATCCTCACACCTCATTACCATTATCTTTTCTCTTTTTCACTCCATTCTGGTCACTCCCACCTTCACTTTAACATGAGTGGCCATGTAGCTCCTCTGTAGGAAGAAACCTGTTCTGCTTTGGTCCCTTCTCTCCCTCTCTCTCACACATGTATTTCTCTACCAAGTTCATCCACATGACATTGGTCAGTCTCAGGCTATAGTAGATGACATTTGCCTAAAGTGTTGCACAGTGGGATGGAACCTGAAACCACATGGTTATGAAGTGAACTCCATATCCACACAGCCATGTAGTCAAATTTATAAAAATTCTTGTTTGAAGATGTTGAGAATCAACTTGACATACCTGTTGTGAAATGAGCTCACGATCCTTTTCATAGGAGAGCAGATTTTTTTTCTTTTACATCATTGAAATTACCCAGCTTCTTGTTTTATAATAAGTAAACTCAAATGTCTGTATGCTTAAATTTAGTTGTGAGATATGAATATCATGAATGTGTTCTGAGATTCAGTGTAATTGAATTAAAGCAAATTGCTCTAATTATATCAGTCTATTTAAACCCAGAAAATAGATTCACAGTTATGTTATTAAAAAGACAAGTATGTGGTGAAGTGGCCGTGATCAAACCCACATAAACTAGAAATGAGGAATTGCGTTGATGATAATGATGCTGAAATTACATGGAGCCTATGTAGAAATGGTAACTTCAGTGTTTACTAATTAGGAACAGAAAACAATGCTTTATAAGTGGTTCAACTCATTCTAGTTCTTTAAGATTCAAGATATAAATGTGCGACTTGTTTTCTTTTTCTATTGCATTGAAAACCTATTTTCCTCAGAAGAGCCAAGTAGGTTATGTGGAGCAAGTTTAACAGCACAAAACAGCTTGTTTTTTTTATCAACATAGAAACATGATAATGAATATGTTGTTTATTCTTTTCATATTTGCTTTTTATTATCAAGGAAAAAAAACAAAAAAACGTAAAAGAAAGAAAAGAAAGCTATCTTTGGTGTGGTATTAGTTTGAAACTATAATCACTTCCAGATGTATGTGATACCATTTCATGCATGATTATATATAATTTGTTCCTTTTTAATTTTCAGATTGTTTTTTAGTTAAAACTTACAAAACATTCCGTTTGGAATCGTAATATATTATTAAGAACCCATTTGCTCTCTCTAACTTATTTAATGTTACACATTGAATAGTGCCATGATATTGCATTATTATTAGATATTTGTGTAAGAACACCGAACTAACAACAGTGGTTCTATCTCTATGTTTTAAGTTCAATTCTCATCTGAATAAACTTTTGTCATACATCTTTCAGTGTGGTGGTGGTGGGGTGGGTGACCTTTTTACTATAGAAATCAGATATATACACTCAAAATTTACCCTTAACTGTGGAAAGCAATTTTTTTTTTTTTATATACCAATCTATCTTTTGTTGAAGAATGTCATGTTTGAAACTATTTTTTGTTGAGATGAGTCAAATTTATTGAAGCAATGTGACTTGCAGAAAATACCAATTCTAGTTTTTAGTCAGATATCTAACATCATTACTGGGATAACAAAGAAATTTAATTTTGCAGTTAAAGAGTCAATAAAATTAAGTACTATTAAACATTTGTTGGCAGAAGTAGGTTATTCAACTAAATTCTTTAGTACTTTCTTCTGTTCTTGTCTCTCTAGGTTTTGAGTTCAATCCTCACCTAGCAAAAAATCTCCACAAAAAAGACTGGTTTTGTGCTGTACATAGAGAAACATACATGTCATTTAATCTCTCACCAGTCTCAAGAGGGCCTGTGAAGACCATGGCTACTGCCCAACTCCTCACTGACTCACCTCATCCTTTAGCCCTCTCCAAATGTGGTGTTTTATATTAAATTATGTTATGGGGAAACATAAAACTGAATATTATTGTAACATCAGTTGGTACACTATAAACTGAATTGATAGAAGTTAAATACTTTGCAGCATATCTCCTCGTCAAATAAGGTTGAAGAAAAAAATAAATAGAGTTCATTTATCAAGGTTGTTTTCAAAGTGAAGAAGAAAACTAAGCATAAAGGAAGTTTATTTTAGCATTCATAAGAATGCAAGGTTATTCCTTAAGTGTAATAAAAGTAGGGGTTTGGTTTTTTTCTTCTTCTATTTGTTTAGCTTCCAAAGAAATTGGCAAACTTACAAACTGTTACAGAACTGAACAGTTGGAAAGTTGCTGAAGAGTGTGTGTGTATTTACATGTATGTTATGTGTATGTCATGTATGTAGTGATGGTAGGCAGTTGGCATTAATAGAAGCTTTACCACCATGTGACTATATGTGTGTGTGTGTGTGTGTGTGTGTGTGTGTGTGTGTGTGTGTGTGTATACACAATTATTTTAATGTCTTCTTTTCCATGGTTGCATGGGTCAGACAGAATTTGTTGAAGCAGATTTTCTACAGTCGGATGCCCTTCCTGCCACCAACCTTCATTTATTTCCAAGCAAAGTTATTTTTTTTCACATGGTTGGATATGCTTTTGCCTAAGATTGGAAATGTACAACTCCACTTGTATGAAGATGCTCTCTTTTACAGCTGCTTCATGATATCATGACAAAGAGTGAGAGAGAGAGAGAGAGAGAGACACACACACACACACACACTTTCATTTTCTGTTCACCAAATCACTTAAAACTTTGATTAACCCAGGGTTGTGATGACTTGCCCAATCAATGCCAACATGTAAAGTGAACATAAAAGATGATGTGAGTGTGTGTATATAGGTCTATGTATCTATACACACACACACACACACATGCATATTTGTATTATATGTTTATAGTCATTCATTATATTTTATTAAAATAAAATGCTGGGTGACTGCCTTTGTTGGGAGCAGATTGTCAGACTGTGGAGTAAAAAATTTACGTTTCTGGAATAAATATTACATGGAGTGGGAATGATTTTATGACTGATGGGTACATTGGGAAAAAGGTGGTTGGTTACTTGATGCATTTGTTGATTCTTCTGTTTCACTACTTCCTTAACCAAACTCTTGATTAGTAATGACACTAAAATTACAATAATCTAGGAAAGTTATAACATATCAGCAAAGTATGTTTAAAAACTTGGAATCAATTTTTTACCATGACTACTACTTAGTTACATAAATGAATTTTTAAAGATTCTATACTGGGGTTATTTTACCATGCCAAACTTAAATCTCAAATGTCTGATAGTTACAAAACTAGAAAAGAGCTTTTTACACATTTTACTATACAAATTTACGAGTATATTTATATTTGAAACTGAAATTTTATTGTTACTAACCATTGTTGCTGTACTATAATAATCTAATTGCATTGAAAACTAATATCGAGAACTTGGAATACATAAATCAGCTCTGCTAGTTATATATATGTAAAATCACCATCTTTAACATGTATTTAGCTACGCTTCTCTTTGATGTTATTCTAAGTTTCCTGTATCTATTTTTTCAAGCAATAGTCTATGGAAGTTGATTTTCAGTAACTTGTTGCACTTTTGTATATTTGAGTTTATTTCTGCATTTTAGATTGTATTTATTTTGGTTGGGGTTTTAAGTTTCTATAGTTTTACTAATATTACTTTTATCTATATGTAAGTTGTCAAATCTGTTAGAAGAAACATACATTACTGTCTCCAATTTTTGATAAATTAACGTAAACTGACTATATAGAACTAACTTGCAATAAATTAACTTGACAATGTATGCCAGGCTTGTATATAGGTCTGTTTACTATTTGGTATTAAAATATTGACCTTCACAATACTAATGGTTTATGGATAAAATAAAGTAGGTTATTTTGAATTGTCTAAAACTAAAATGTCATCACACATGCATGTATTCACACACACACACACACACACACACACACACACACACACACACACACACACTCTCTCTCTCTGTCTGTCTTTCTTTCTTTCTTTCTTTCTTTCCTTCTTTCTTTCCTTCCTTCTTTCTTTCCTTCCTTCTTTCCTTCCTTCTTTC
>NC_068998.1:19105680-19141749 GCF_001194135.2 Octopus bimaculoides | reverse complement strand
CTTTCCTTCTTTCTTTCCTTCTTTCTTTCCTTCTTTCTTTCCTTCTTTCTTTCCTTCTTTCTTTCCTTCTTTCTTTCCTTCTTTCTTTCCTTCTTTCTTTCCTTCTTTCCTTCCTTCTTTCCTTCCTTCCTCCCTTCCTTCCTTATTAAATTAAATTAAATTAAATTAAATTTGTCAGAATTTCTGGATTATATTTATGTTAAAACTGAATGAAAATGAATGTTTTGAAGTTAACACAATCTTTTTTTGTTCGTGGTTCTATTCTCTTTTAAATTCCTCAGTGGCAAGAAAGATTTTTTAATATTTTTCTGAAGTTTTAACAATAAATAATAATGGTTATATCAAAGGGACTCTACTTGGTGTTGTTGTGTCTTTTGCTTGTTTGATTTGAAGTTAATTAGTCTAATTATAACTGGTTAAGTTACTGCAAAGAAGCTCTCTCCATCTCTCCCCAACAAAATTCTTATAGAATTTCTGTTTTGGCTTTTTATTTTCCTGAGATATATCAGAAAATTTTAAAATTTTCTGTTCCTTATATTTTCATGGATACTGTTGTTGAGAAAAAAAAAAGAACCTTTCTATTTTTGATTCTTCTTTCTACATAAAAGTACTTTCTGGGTATTTTGTTTCTGTTATCTTGGACATAAATGTGTCCCTCAACTGTGTAAGGAATATTTTATTGTACTTCTTTTTATCCCTTAATATTGTGCTTCAGAAAGATGTATACTGTATGTGTGAGATGTGTTATGAATTTTGGGGGTCATACATGGCCAATGAACACACAGTATCAGAAAAGGCTGGGAAGACCAGAAATGAAAATGGGTTCCACATGCAAGCAAAATAGTAAATTGTGGACCAACACTAGTACTTTAAGGGTCCATGAAAAACGTTTGTTATAGATGTATTTATTGCGAGGAACAGCTCAATTTCTCTAACAATTAACATAGTTCAACCTACATAAGAGAATTTGTGGAAAACAAAATAGGAATTTTAGAAGTATTCATGAAACTAGTTTTTGACCATTGAATGGCTATGGGGGTCCACCAGAATAAAATAGTAATTAAAGAGGTCCATAGATAAAAAATGGTTGAGAACTAGGGGTTTAGTGAATGAGTGGAATATCATCAAGAGAGAGGAAAACACAGGATTGTGGAGAATGATAGGAATAGAGCCAATGATGGATGTTTGTGAAGAGAAATGGTTGGGTCATGTCCTGAGGAAGGATGAAAGTGACTGGGTGAGAGGAGTGAGGGAAATTAATATGGAAGGAAGTTGAAGAGGAAGCAGAAACTGAGAAAGACATGGTTAATGATGATGGCAAAGGAAATGTAAGTTGGTTGATGAGGGAAGATGTAGATGATGGCGGGGCAAATGGTGTAGACAGTTATTGGACTTGCAAGGCTAACCCTTGCTTTAGTATGGAAAATGATGTTAAAATGCTTGTTGTTCTCTGAATATCTGTATGTATGGATTCAAATAATGACACATGAGTAAATATGAACATAGTCAAACCCATATATTTAACAAAGATATATTTAAGTCCTACTGTGAAATTAAGACCCATAGTTAAACCACAAGACTTGGAATTAGTATCACCATAACTAATTTCAGTGTATTTATAACTCATCAGGATTTGTCTGTTTCCCTTCGGTTTAGAAATATGCTAGTAGTAACAGAAAGCTGTATAACAAGTCAATGAGGGAACTTCTACAAGCTTGCTTAACCTGCTAGAAATAGCAATCAAATCTCCTTCAAATCATACCCTGCTAAGGACATGTTAAATAATATAGTTTGGGGTGCACTAGTTTTGAAAATATGACAGAATGGTGGTTACATCTGGAAAGCTTTTGATCATAGATAGGACTACTCTTTAAGGGCTGATTAGAAATTAAAGAACATTAAAATGTGTGTGTTGTTGATTACACTAGGATTGGGCACCAAATACGTTCTTTTATTCATTTACTTGTTTCACTCATTTGACTGTGGCCATGCTGGAGCATTGCCTTTTAAGGGTTTTTTTGGTTGAAGAAACTGACACCAGGACTTATTCTTTGTAAACCTAGTACTTATTCTATCAGTCTCTTTTGCCGAACTGCTAAATTATGGGGACGTAAATACATCAACATCAGTTGTCAAGTGATGGTGGGGGACAAATACACACACACATAAATATATACATACATATATGTATACACACACACACACACACACACACACACACACACACACACACATAATTGGCTTCTTTCAAGCTTCCACTTACCAAATCCACTCATAAGGCTTTGATTGGTCCAAGGCTATAGCAGAAGACACTTGCCTAAAAGTGCCATGCAGAGGGACTGAACCCAGAAGTATGTTGTTGGGAAGCAAGTTTCTTACCACACAGTCTCACCTGCACTTATATTTACATTCTTTAAATGAAGAAACCACATGTATGAGCACAGATATAAATGAGAATAAAATTGTGAAAACCTGTTCTTAATTACTCTGACATTAACAAGATCTGGGTTTATGTTTCATCAATTCTCTGTTTCATTCTTTCTGTTGCATGTTTAGCTATTTAAAATGTAAACATACACATTCACACATGTATAATGTGTGTGTGTGTGTGCCAGTGGATGAAAAATTTAAAGTGTTTCAGCTATTTGGTGTCATATTTTAAGCACCATCTGCTGTTAAACATATGTAATACATAAACACCTGCCCTCCTGTGGAACATAGTTACATTTGAATGTGAGAATTAAACAACCACAAGATCTTACATTTGTTATATAAACTTCGCACCATCTTTTGTATATGGCAGATGCACAAACTAGGAAAACCTGAGATGAGGATGCAACTATTAGTTTTAAATTCTTTACCTGATAAAGATGTTGGACATACAATAGAATTTTTTATGTTGGTTTAAAAAGTTCATGACAAAATGGTCCTATTTACATTTTTAGCAGTGTTCATTGTATTTGTGAATTATTTTGGTTTCATTTATTAAAGAACAAATTGCTAGTTTATGGTGGTTATATTGTTAATGGCAAGAATCCAGCATTAAGCTTTGCACTGTTTCTAAGCAAGACGAATTATTTCACTTGCCTTTCACTGAAAAACTAGATATCAGTGCATCTGACTCACCTCCTATCACCTTTACTCAGCATCCTGTCCCATCATCCTTTGAAATGAATTAGCATTATTTGGAACTCTTTTTTCTGCCTACATTCTCTTTTTATTTAAGTATTGTTCACACTAAGCTTCTTTGTTATTCCTATTCATAAACTAGAAGAGGTTAACCCTTTCGTTACTATATTTATTTTGAGATGCTCTGTTTCTTTCAAAGAATTTAGTGAAATAACTTAGTTATCATTAAGCTAGTGTTAGGAACATAAATTATGACAAAGGTTTGGTGGAAGATTTTAATTAAAAACTTATGGAAGTAAGAGATTTGTATTACAGAGGCAGTTTCAGCTGGGTTGGTATCAAAGGAGCTAAAGAGAATGTAAGCATTGCTTCTTCTCCTCAAATAATGAATTTATATTAAAAAAATCATTTGAGATTTTTGGAAGGAAGTTATAAAACTCCTCTTCATTCAAATATCCATATTTTTTAATGACCTTCTACCAGTTTTATCAGAAAATTGTTATTTTAAGAAATTATAGGTTTGATGCACATTGTTTTTCATGATTTGTCATATGGTATATATTGATTTGCTTATTTTTCTTATAGAGGATCAAAGTCTACATCTTATAAAGATGAAGAAATTGGGTTATGTTTTATCATACTTTTTTTTTCATACAAAATTATAAGTAGGTTATATAGGCATAGCTTTTTAGTATTTTACTTCTATTTTATGGTTCTCAACACAACTTAGTCATATTTTATAAATGAGACTGTTTTATTTGGTAGTAACAGAATTTAGTTGAATTTGTTTATTTTTTGAATTCAAGTCCCTTTGAAATTCACCTCCTTTCTCATTCCTTTAACCCAATAAAATAGGCACCTGTATTCTATAGGTGTAAATTAAGATTTTTGTACATGCACAACCTACTTTTGTAGTTTAAGTTTTGGAAAATAGTTTGGGACATTAAAGCAGATAGAAACTATTTTTGCTATAACTAGAATCTCTTTCAGGACCATAGAGAGAAATGTAGAGTTTTTAATATTTGTTCAATAAAATAAACAAAATCTATAATATATATATATTTACTACTTCCAATTTTACCTGAGTTGCTTAAGGCTAACAGGGAAATGTCATTTCCTTGAGTCAAGCGACTATTTAGAAGTTTCCTCCTATATATTGTTTTTAAGAGAAATATATATTGTTTGATGTACTTTGAGCAGAAGTGGAGTAAAACAGTTTGGGAAGTACTCTCACTAAGGAAGTGAGAAAATTTTTCTTTTCTCTCCAATGGAGTTTTTCTTTTCTTCCCACCTCACACATCAGTCTCTGTTTCTCATGGTTCACCAAATAAGGCTACTTTTGTTTATATTTACCATTTGGTTTATGCTGATAGATGTCATCTCTAGCCTACCAATTAAAATGTGTTTTGTTGTTTATACATTGTATTCATACAAGCTAAATTTACTAACTTGAAACATTCATTTACATTTCAGTTTTGCTGCTGCTGCAGGTTGGGTTTCCTTCTCCCCTCCTATGTGAGTGGGTTACAGCATGGCTTCAGAACTATTAGCAGACCCTTTCCACATGATGTGCAATTCTCCTGCTCCTGAGCCAACAAAATCTGGCAAGAAATCATGGTTGGAATTGCGCAAAGCTGTCCGAGATACACGTAAAGTTATCACCAGCCTTGCCAGTAGTGTGCCATCACAGTTTGTATTCCGGAAAATTCACACTGATACTGGTACTCTAACTCGATTGTATTTTCTTGGAGTACCTGCAAAAAGCCGTGAGAACACGTTTCTTTATGTTGACATTCCTGAAGAATCTGTAGAACCAGTTCCTTACTTGACATGGAAGCAACTTCTACATCCATTCCAAATGATGCCTCTCTCAGGACATATGTCCAAACAAGAACAGCTACTGCGAGAACGGAAAAGGCTTGGTGTTGTTGGTATCACTTATTTTGACTTTGTTGAAAAGGAAGGCAAATTTGTGTTTCCTGCTCACAATAGTATGTTTTTTTGCAAAGATGATGACATCAATGTAAGTATTTTGTTTTATCATAAAATTCTTTATATATTTGTGTTTTTGGTTTAGAGAGTTCTTTCTGATGGTTGCTTTTTATTTCTATGATTATTTTGTATCAATATTATTTTTGTATTTTGTATTATTTTTGTGAAGAGAAGCATGTGTATATCATCACAATCATAATTTTCATCTTTACCGCTATCAACACCATCAGCAGTTACAGTCAGTGGCGGACTGGCCAGCTTGCCCAATGGCAAGTGGGCCCCTGCACCATTAGAATCCATATATGGGGGCCCGTATTAGTATCTAAGGGGCCCATCCCCTCAAGTTTGAGAATTTTTTATTCACTCCTGGAAGAATGCATTAACTATTTCAGCCTGGCTGTGTTTGCGGACAGTTGAAAAGAATACTTTTAGAAAAAAAAAAAAAAAAAAGATAGCATTGTAGTTGTGGGTGTGCCCCCTTAGTCTCCTGGCAACCAATGTTTTTAGACCCAATCCGCCACTGGCTACAGTACTGATAAAACTATTCTCTGAAATATTGCCTTTTTCCTAATATGATTTATCTTGATCAAATTGTTAAATCTGCTGTCCTACTCATAATAGAATATCTATTTTGGCATGTCAAGCTCTAGATTTTAATCCTTGATTGATGAGCTGTATCAACCATTCTCATGTTACTTGTCTGCATTTTGTCAGTATTACATAAAGCTCTTCATGTGTAACACCTCTATGTGGTATCACATGTTTCAATCTATTCTTCCCTAACTTTTGTACATCTTTTAGCTTTGTTGGCATAATTTGATAACTTCACAGAATCATATTTCTGATATGTGTGTCACACATTGACATTTTCTGTATTGAAGGAAGCCTTTTTGTTCCTAATAATAGTTCCCTTAATATTCATCTCAGAATTTTTGACATTACCACTTAGTCATTGTTTCCATTCCCAACAATAACTTCTTTGCCTAGATTATAGCTAGAAAATATTTGAAATGGCATATTTCTTTCGACATAATCATGAGTATTTGTATGTTATACCTTGTTTATCTATTTTTATATTCATTTTTCTATGTTAACATATGTCTGGCATGAATTTATAGAAAATTGTCTTCTGTTTTATAGTATATTATATACTATAACATAATTATTAACTTGTGATTATCACCAGTCATTTTGAGTCTTTACATCATTATCATTTTAGCATCTATTATTCCACGTTTGCATGGGTCAGGTGGAATTCATTGAAGTAGATTTTTCTTTGACCAAATGCCCTTAATTTTTCCAACCATCACTAGTTTCCAAGCAAGTACTGTTTCTCTGTAACCAAACGTGTTTCCATGGTAGATGGAAAATAAGGGACAGTGCTTGTATGATGTTGATGCTCATTTATAACTATTGTGTGATGTCAAGACAAGGAGACCAAGACACTCATGTGCACACACACACACGAGCTTCTTTCAGCTTCTATCAACCAAATCCATTCACAAGGCTCTGGTCAATGGTCAACACAGTGATATAGTGAAAAATGCTTGCCCAAGATGTGTTGTAGTGGGACACTGAATCAGAAAGCATGTAGTTGGAAAGCAAACTTAATAATGTCCATGCCAGCGCCTTATTTGCATTTGCTTTTTTTATCTAATATAGGTCTTCCTAAAATCCAAAGTACTCTTAAGTGTAAATTCATGTGTTGATATTCCTGTTCTTATGTTGGTTGGTCTCTTTTTCTGTTCACTTCATTCTATCTATATCGGTTTATCCTTTCAGTATTTAAGAGCAAAATAAACTTTATCAAGCTATCAGTGATATAACTACATAATATAGATAGGCATCAAGTCACAAATACTGACTACAAACCTTGTACCACATCGGACTTTTGTTTATCCTGTTTACTATGCACTGTTGAAACGCAATTTTTTTTTGCTTTAGGCTTATCTACTAGTGACACTTCTAATCAACTAAAGCTTTGTTCAATGATTAATTATTTTGATTTGAATTTTGTTTTTTTAGTTTACAATCTTTTTTAAGTTCTATCATTGCAATGTGAATTAATTTTCTTTTCTTTTAAATCATATTATAATAGATTCCTATCATATTGTAAAAAAATCAAAATGCTTTAAAAAATTATATAAATTTTAAATTGTTTTTTTTTTATTTAATTTTTTTTAATGAATTATGGTATGTAACATGGTTTTACATGTCTCCTTGGACTTTTCATTCTGGCTCTGAAAAATCTATGAGAATAAGCAAAATTATGTTATAAAAGCAATCATTCCCAGTTGTCTATATATTGCATGCTTCACCTTGGTTAATTTTGCCTTTTATTTCTTCTGAGAAAACAATATAAATACTAGTAAGATAACGATGCATCTTCCGTAAGAACTTGGCTTTGTGCTTATGCTTAGCCATTATTTAGACTAGGGTAGTTTTACCACATTACAAATATTGTCTATATAAAGTGATATCCGATATGGACTTATTCAACTAGTACTAACATAGAATTGCTTGATGAAACGGGATATTTCTTTAAAATGCTATCTTACTACTAATTACTGATTCATCTATTCTGGGTGGTAGCTAAAATAAGTTTGTTAAACCATTCTTAATCTCATATCTCTGGAACATTCTTACAAATTCAGAGTATTGATTTGTTAGCCTTTGTATTTTTCATCTTCTAAATTTGAATGTCTTGACTGTTTCGCAACCATCCCTCCTGTTTCTTTTCATCTATTTCCATGCTAGAGTGGGTGGGATGGATTTTGTTGGAGCAGTTGTTTTATACTGCTTCCTACCCTTTCTATTACTAATCATTCAACTGTGAAGTAGAAATCTGTCTTTGTCAGTCAGGCAAAATGAGGCAAGCAGTGCTGTGTCTTGTCTATGTGTACAACACAGTGGCTGTTGTTTGTCCAGCCATTGTGATTTTTTTTGTGTGTGCATATTGCTGCATTAAGCTATATGTAGATGTTAGTTTAAAGTGAAAATGTTTCTTTAACTCTTGAGCATTTAAACTGGCTGTATCTAGCACTAATATTCTACCTGTTTTATTTTCAAACCAGCCAAATCCAGCCAAATCTGAATGCTGAGGGGTTAAAGTCATATTTTTAATTGTTTATTTAATTTGTTATAGATCTTTTGTATATAGGTGCTGGCACGGTTGTCTGCTAAGCAACTACATGGGTGTAGGTTCAACCTCATTGTACAGTACTTTATGCAACTGTCTTTCTTAGTTTCAAATTGGTAAATCCTGTATATTGATTAGTCAGTCATTGCATGTCCATGCTAGTGTGAGTAGGATAGTGTTTGTTGGAGCATTTGAGTGAAATTTTGTTGATGGGAACTGCAGAGACTTGTCACACACATACATGCACACACTTTTGGTGTGAGAACCAATACATTTTGAGAGAAATACCCTGCAATATTAACGTCTGACTGAAATATTCCTTATATTGTGTCTTCACATTTTGTATCTTATGAGAACGAGGAAGTAAGTCCTGGACAATGTGCTGGGGTTGATGTAATAGATTTAAAAAACTTACTGGTAATATCCTGGCATGGCCACAATCCATTGGTTAAAACCAGTAAAAAATTCTGTAGCCTCTTCCTTCTTCCATTTAAGTCTAAGATTTAGGATTGGTAAATTATTTATGTAAGTTTGTTCTGAAAAATTCACTCCTGAAAGTGTTATTATAGTAAAAACTGGAAAAAAAGAATATTATGAAAATTATAAAAAATTCAAAATATTTTTCTTGTTTGAATAATGAATAAAATCTGTTCAGAGTTTAGTTTAACTACAATATACACACCCACACATGTACAGGCATATCCTGTGTTATGACCAACTCAGTTTATGGGATTTTGTGCTTATGGAAATTGTAAAGTATGACCACCAATTTTAGGATATGGTCTGTAATCGCCATTATTATGGAAATTCACATTAATTAAAAAAGTTTAAAAACTACACTCTGTTCTTAGTTAAAATGCCAAGAAGCGACCTTTTGACTAAGATCAAAGTAGCTAACAATTTGGAAAACTGTAATCAATGTGTATGTGTATGTAAATGCTTGTATATGTATCACTATAAACATTTATGGGATGTGAGGTGGAATTTTTCACTTTGAATATTTGTGTGTGTTTGTGTATTTATCCATCTCTATTAATCAACCTTCACTACCACTGTCACCAACATCAATACTATACAACCAACTATTACTGACCCACTGACTCCTTATTGACTACCACCACCACCACCACCACCACCAAGACAAATGACTTCATCTGAAATAAAATACATGAGATAATGTGATACTTGAGTGTCTTATAACTGTTGAATGAAATGTCTTTGATCTTAAGTCAATTAAGATTGACTTGAAACTAAACAACAATCACATTATAATTAAGAACATGACCAATGCCACCATCAACAATACCCCCCCCCCCAACACCACATCACCAATACAAAAATTAATACAACCACCACTACCACCAACTTTTGAATAACCTATTAGCAACAATAATAGTATCAGTATGATGGCAATGTCTGTAGCTACATATTTTGTATGTCACATTGGTGTATGGCATGTGTGAATAGAGTCTAAAGGTTTTATGGCTCAAGTCTGAATTGCAAGGGATATGTACCCATGAAACTGATAACCCCTTAACTAACTGTAATTCCATAGTTCTTCCTTTCATCTCACACCTTTGCCCTTCTGTCTTCTAATTTTGAGTCTTACATCCATAAGAATAAGGCAATTTGTTTTTGCTCTTTCTTGCTGCTGTTTTTTTTTTACTATGTATTTATTATGAATAATTGTTGATCAGTGTTGGATTTATGTGCAATTCAAGTTGTCTAGAAAGAAGCTACGAAGTGGAACTGAAGGTCATAACATGAAAAGGAACAGCAAAAGGGTCATACTGGTTATTAAACTTGATGTCTTAAAACGGATTGATCTGTTAGAAAAAATTAGCCACGTTACTAAAATATTAAAGCTTGCAATGTACACAGTGGAAACAATACGTAATAATAGAGAGAAAATTAAGTGCTCAAGAAAATACTCTGTTAGCTGCTTATATATACTCACATACACACTTGTATACATTTTGTTATTGAATCTTGTTTTCACACTTTTGTTATTGTACATTATGAAAAACTGATAAAATAAATTACCAGTTATAAATTCATCAGATGCAAGCCACATGTTTATTGGTTACAGTAAATGTATGCAACTCAGTGTAGTAAATTTAAGGTTTTTATTAGTTGTTACATAGATATTAGCTTGGCTTATGTAGCTGCTCATTGATGGTCATTATAATATTAGATATCCAAATTTCATTTTAATATATAGCTAATTGTGAAGTTAATTAACTTTTGTAAACTATAGTTAACCTATTTAAACTTAATACAGGAAAAAAATTTAGTCTCTACTAGTTAACTACATATCCATGTTTATTATTAAATTTGTAAAATGATCTTGTTTCAACTTGTTCTGACATTTGTTGTCCTTTGGTAATTTCCAATTCTTATAACCTCATTACTGGAGTTTTTTTTAATCTTTAGTTTTGTTGTCCATAGGATATACATTAATACAAGTTTTTTTTTGTTTTTTTGAAATGACTTTACATATTTACGTTAATCTTTTATCTTTTTTTTTTAACTTGTTTCACTCAGACTATGGCTATACTGGGGAACTGCCTCAAAAGGTTTAGTTAAACAAACAAACTTCAATATTTATTTTTTTTTCTAAGCCTGGTACTTATTCTATCAATCTCTTTTTGCTAAACTGCTAAGTTATGGGGTCGTAAACAAACCAACACTGGTTCTCAAGCAGTGGTGGAACACACACACATACACACACACACACACACACAACTAACAGGCTGCTTTTCAGTTTCCATCTACCAAATCCACTCACAAAGCTTTGGCTGACCCAGAGCTATAGTAGAAGACACTTGTCCAAGACTGAACCTGGACCCATGTGGTTGGGAAGCAGATTTCTTACTACACAGTCATGCCTGTGCCTAGTACTCCACAAATTTTAAATTTTCACTTTCAAAAAGATTTCTTCTATATTCCATAGATAAAATTTGACAGTGTTTTAACCCTTTAACATTTAAACTGGCCAGATATGACCAAAATATTCTACCCGTTTTATGTTCAAACCAGCCAGATCCAGCCTCTCACACCTACCATACAATGTCATTCTAAAAATTAATCGCATCATCAAAATCTCGAAACTACAAGATAATGCATAATGAATTCAAAAAGTATGAATAAATAAGCATTACATTTGACACAGTCATCTGAATGCTAAAGGGTTAATAATTGAAGAAATTATAACATCTATCTTTAACCCCCCCCCCCAAAAAAAAAACGATGCTTATTGGATAATTTACTCTGTTCAGTACAGCACTATACCTGAAGTAGACTTAAAGGTCATGAAGCTAAAACTCAATATGTTATCACTCATTAAATAGTATGCATGACTTTTTTTTTTTTTAGTTCAGTCAAATGTCATTAATAATTGTAAATATTTTAGAGAATTGAAATGAAAAACTAGAAATTTTGTGGCAGGAAGCAGTCAAGTACTGGCCTCCATCAGTATTTGACTATTATTTTATTGACCTTGGAAGGATGAAAGGCAAAGCTGACCTCAGAAGTAAATAAAATGTTTAGAAGTTCCTCTATTCATTTAAAAAAAAAAATCAAAAAAAAATCATATTAGATTAGGAAGGGTTGTGATAATAATAAATTATAAATCTAATTGATGCAAATTACACACCATGGAGGAGACATGAGGTCTAGTATTTCAAGCAAAGCCCATCTTCAGAGAGAAAGATTTTAAGTGTTTAGGATAGCACTGAGCAAATCTATTTACTTGGTGATATCCTAAATACTATTTACTCAGTGCTAATCTCAACACTTCAAATTTCTCTTTACAAACAAGGATGTCGCTCAAAAAGTTAAAGCTTGTGCTTCTTTATGACAAACAAACTTGGGTAAATTTACTAACTTCATTAAAAGATTTGCTTGTTGCACATTACTGCTTTGTTTCTTTGGATGTTGGCTTTATAAATCACTAATTTTCAAAGAAATTTTAGCAATATAATTTCAATAGTTCTTTTTTTAATCCTATTGCAATGTTTTTTCATTATTTTAGGAAATGATGTATGTGACTACTGTATGTGAATTACGTATTAAAGCCTTGTCATTTAACAAACTTAAGTCATGGAGTGGTATTTCTGTCACACTGATAATGTCCTCAAATTTTTAAGTGTTAGTTGACTTAGTGCTCTGAATGCTGAGATTAAAGAAGCATATTTAGTCAAACTGACATAAATAAGTAGACAGAAATAGATTGCTATACTTAGTCTTAAAAACAGGTTACTTTATGGGTTTCTTTCAAGTTTCTTTTTTAATAGGCACAGACAAAAGGCAAGTATTTATTTTACACAAAAGATTAGCAAACTCAACTGACAAATGTTAAAACAATAAAAAAGAAAAGCAAAAACAAAAATGACTTGTCATCAGTCGTCATGCAATTTGTGTTCTGTTTGGGTCATGGCCAGGTAACAAGTCTCCTCCCTTCCTATCACTTTTTATATTTTTCAGCAATGAACTAGAAAATTTTCATTGTATCTCAACCTCCTGCTGTTTACATTTTATATTCATTTCTTTTTTTATGACCGCATAGATTGGATGGATCTACAAATATGTCATCATCCAGATCATTTTTATGACTACTTTTCCATGCTGGCTTGCATCATACATGTTATTTTCAACACAGTCTATCTATCTCTCTCTTTCTCTCTCATTGAAGTTACTTGTTATCTTTCTGAAGCCCAGTAACCTGATTTTATTTCTCATTAACTTTGCCCATGTCATCTATTATTATTTTCGTCTGCAGGCTCCTTCAGCTTATATAATTTAACATATTGTAAATGAACTATCTTTCTTCATATGCACTATATGTCTGTAACATCATGATATTCTCTTCTGCACTTTATAACAGATAGCTATGATGCCCAGTTTTCTTTGAGTACATTTGTGCTCAATTGTGCATGCTTACTAACACAACATACCCAGTGCAGTTTGTATATCCTCTGCACTTATTATTTATCTTTGGCTATCATGCAGTATTGCACTTCATATATAAGTAAGCATCATACAGCATACTTTCCATTTAGAAGGAGCTCTTTGTCGTAAAACAGAAGTACTAGCTACCTGAATCTTTCTATCCCATGTCTTGATTACTATGCTTTCACAACACTCAATTGATTGCTAATAAAGTCAGCTAACTATCAAAATCCTTCTCCGTAGGCTTGCACATACTTTTTGTATACACATTGTGCACATTATATGTACTATATACAATTCCTATTTACTCACCTTCTGAAAATTGAGAATAGCTACTTTTCAGTGGCTTGAGGTAACCTCTCATTTCCCCACTTATTCTACTTGCAGTATTGTTTCCATGCCATTTTTATTTCACCATTGGTGAGAGTGTGTGTGTGACTATTATTCCAAGCACTCTTTTCACCAACATCTTGATTTACACTACCTGATCGCCTTGCAATTCTGATCACCTCATTTTGATTTTTATAGTGTAGAACATTAGCAAACCTCTTAGATATACCTGATCCTGGAACTTCTTTCTGAATCAGTTGATATTGTGTCTTTTTTCCCCCACTTTCCTCTATTTCTTTTTTTACAAGCTTGCTTTTCTGACCTTGTCTTCTGTAGAATTCCATCACTTTCCATCTTCCTGGCTGGGATCATGTTTCATTCACATATTAGTCTGTTGCATGCAATAATATATATATATATATATATATATATATATATTGTGAGTGTGTGGGTGGCTGTGTTGCTGTATGGTAAAAAGGTTACTTCTAGCCCCATGGTTTCAGGTTCAGTCTCATTGTGTGACATTTTGGGCATACTGTAGTCTTGGACTGAACAAATCCTTTTGGTTAATGGAAACTGAAAGAAGCTTGACCTATATATATATATATGTGTGTGTGTTTGTGTGTGTATCTGCTTTTGTATTTGTCCACTGCCACCACTTGACAACTAGTGCTGGTTTGTCTACATCCCTGTAACTTTGCAGTTTGGTAAAAGACTGGTAGAATAAGTATCAATTTTTAGAAAATATGTCCTGAGGTCGATTTCTTGGACTAATCCCTTCAAGGCAGTGCCCAGCACGGCAGCAATCCAATGACAGAAACAAGTAAAAGAAATAATATATACATATCATTTATGTTTGCATTAACACATCCTTACTAAGTGTTTCATGACGGATATAAAAATCCAATCAATCATCAGGCAACATAAAGTCAGTGACCTTCCGTGAAGGTACTCAAATTCATGTGAGCATCTTCCTCATCTTCTCCATCTTCTTCATCTTCACTTGTATTTGCTCTGGCCTCTCATTCTGCATTCAAGTCCTTCTGAGATCAACTTAGTCTTTCATCCTTCCTAGATTAATAAAGTACCAGTCAAATACTGGGATCCTAGAAATTTCCAGTATTCTGTGTATGTTACTCTACTCTTTACTCTTTTACTTGTTTCAGTCATTTGACTGCGGCCATGCTGGAGCACCGTCTTTTAGTCGAGCAAATCGACCCCAGGACTTATTCTTTGGAAGCCTAGTACTTAATCTATCGATCTCTTTTTGCCGAACCGCTAAGTTACGAGGACGTAAACACACCAGCATCGGTTGTCAAGCGATGTTGGGGGGACAAACACAGACACAAACATATACACACATATACATATATATACATATATACGACGGACTTCTTCCAGTTTCCGTCTACCAAATCCACTCACAAGGCTTTGGTTGGCGCGAGGCTATAGTAGAAGACATTTGCCCAAGGTGCCACGCAGTGGGAAAATTCTTTTTTTTTTTTTAATTTTTTCTTCTTAAAAAATTAATTTTTTCATTTCTTAACTGCTGTCCTCTTTTTTCATCTTTCTTCTCCATCGCTCTCCTCCTCACCTGCTGCCTTTCATATCTTTCCGGCTGCTAACTTTGTGTGCCAGCAACATGTCTTCTGACCCAGTAACACTGAGCTATCATTCATAATATTTTTATATTGTTATATGTTATTTATAGTTACAGGAATATCCTTATTTGCGTATTATAGCTAATTTCAATCTCTGGATTATGACTGCATTCTACTTAACACTTTTTCCATACTTTTAGATTCTGTTTTTCTTTACAATTAAAATTTTCTGTAGCTTTTTCTCACTGTGATTTAGAGTTCAGCTCCTCTCCCATGCCACCAGCCTCTTCCTCATTCCACGTCTTTTTAACTGTAGTTTCTTTTGTAATCAAATTTCTGTTTATTACAGTATTTAATTATAAATCTCCTTTTCCCTTTTCTCTCTCTGAATCTAGTTATAATTCTCCCTTGAACTTCTTTAGAAACACCACACTTCTTCTCTGATAGATACCCACCTCCTTTATTCGTTTCAATTTAATATAGAATTCCTTTATCTTCTGTAGCTATATTTAGAAGACCCATGTGTTTAAACATCGTCATTGTCACTTGTTCTTTGCTATAAATTTCATCAATTGAACTATTGTTACTCTATCTCTTCAACTGTATGTGCATCTTTTATTTCAACATAGTCTGCTGAGGATCATTGTGTTCTAATACCTTGAATATTGGAACAAAAGCATGGTACAGAAATATCTAATATATGTATACCACATTCTGTGATACTGTCAAGGAGTGTATATATATATTGAGGACTGTGTCCACCTCTCCATATCCTCCTCCTCAAAACCGTGTTTGCAACCCCCCCCAAACATATACAAAGGAGATTGAGAGATACTACAGAGTAAAATTAACCCATTCAACCTTGCACACTTCTGTGAAAAATAGAGTAAGATAGGTCTCTATCTCCTTTTATTCTACCCTTTTCCTTCAATCTTGAGCTTTCTATTTTTTTTTTTTTTTTTAACCATTTCCCTTATTTTGCCTTTCTACTACTACTGCCCCTTTCTACTTTTGCCCTTCTGCTTTGCCCTCCCCATTTCTCTCTATCTCTCTTAGTTAAAATTTTTTTTTTTTACTTCTAAAACTAGAATAAATGTATTTTAGTATTTAACTTCAGAAATTGTACTTTCTTAGTTGGGAAGCTGCTGAAGTTGACATTTGTTTGTATTTCAATGAAGTTAGGATAAATACCAGTGATTTCAATAGGATTGATTACATTGATTATACCTGTTTGCAACAAATTTGTAGTTTTGTTTCAATTTGAGAAATTATTAATATTTCTTAAGGTGGTGGAGTAGATAGATGATAGGGTACCAAAACAAAATCACTTACAGTAATTATATCAAGAGGCCAGCTTTGTTTTCATCCTTCTGGAGTCATTAAGATAATTACCAATCAAATAGAAGTTATTTAACTAGGTATCTTTTTCCACAATTGGAGTTCATGTTATGTTATCATCATTGTTCTGACAAGGTTGACTTTGTTTTCATTCCTCCAGGGTCAATAAAATGCAGTACCAGTCAAGTACTGGGGTCAGTGGTATCAACTATCTCCCACCCCTCCTTCAAAATTGCTGGCTTTTCATCTAAATTGGAAGCAGTTACTATTAATTCTTTGGAAAGATGTCTATTATTGTTTCTCTACTGAAGATGACAAACTTTTTATGGAGTTCAAAGAGAATAAGAGTGTCATTATTTAACATTTAGTAACATCATCATCATATGTCCAAGTTCCAGATTTGCATGGATTGGATGGCCCTTCCTAATGCCAACCATTTTACAATGTGTACTGGATACTTTTTGTGCCACCAGCACTATTGAGTCAGTCACTATGCAGCTATGAACCCTTAGGAGATGAGAGGTTAAAATATGAGTGAGAAAGTAGGGGTGGTGGTGGACAGAGCAGGTTCTTGTAGAAGAGCTGCATGGTTCACTTGTGTTTTAATGAGAGGGTGAGAATGATCCAGGAGGAGTTGCTATGAAATATATACAAGGGGGTGCTGAAAAGTTCCTAGCTTTGGGCACAAGAAAATACAGGAGGATAGTTACAATGTTATTCAACATATCTCTCTCTCTCTCTCTCAGATTCACACACTTATTGCAGTGGTCCTTAAGCTTTTCTGAGCCCTGTAAAAGAACTCGGAAAGTTGGCCCTCCAACCAGGCCTTCCGTGATACCCTGAAAGCCAGGAACTTTTCAGCACTCCCCTGTGAGGATGAGGTAAGGTGTTTGGATGGCCTCTCAAAGTACGAGGTGAGTGGAAGTGGGTAGCTAGGGGGTTTGCAAGAGTATATAGAGAGCTGGGGGAACTGCGTTCATTAACCCAGTCCCCATTGCCTCTTCCTATTGGTTACTACAGCTTGAAGATTCTGGGGAAGTCTTGTCAGTCAAACTGTTAGCTCCCCACCAGAATACCTTGGATGGCTGAACTAGATATGCCTGAACAACTGAGCAGGATTAGCTTTCACCCTTTAGCATTCAGATTACTCTGTCAAATGTCATCAACATCATCATCTTCATTTAATGTCTGTCTTCCATGCCAGCATAGATTGGATGGTTTGACAGGAGCTGGCAAGCCAGGGGACTGCACCAAGTTCCACTGTCTGTTTTGGCTTGGTATAGTTTTTATGGCTGGATGCCTTTCCTAATGCCAACCACTTTACAGAGTGGACTGGGTGCTTTTCACATGGCACCAGTGCTGGCACAGGCATTATCTCATAGCTTTAAGATTTCAATGATATGATTGTTTCTTTGCAGAATGACATTGATGGATAATTGTGAGAGAATATTTGGGCTGGATATGGCCAGTTTAAATGCTAAAGGGTTAAATTGCTGTTTTGGGGTCAATGAATATTCTATCTTTTCCTAATGACATTTTTCTAAAATATGTAAAACAATATACTAAAGGCTAGTCTTAACAAAATGCAAAAGTTGTATTAAAAACAAAATTGTAACAAAATAAAGAAGTAAAGAATTTATATAACATTTAAAGGGTAAAGGGACTTCTGAATCATTTTGTATATTGTTGTTAGAGTAAACAGTATGCAGTTGAAATTTACCATATTTTATAGAAGTAATCTTAAGACATCTACACCACTTCTCATATCCATTGCTGGAGGAAAAAATTTAAGATGATCAGAACACATTGTAAGATCTCGCCAAATTGTATAGCCTAATCATTTTTCAGCCATGTAGTGGTGACCTTATAATGAACTAGTGGTAAATGTTTAGAGCTGGTAGGAATAATTGTCTCTTAGAAAATAATTGTTGTTAAATGTTAAACAGTTTGCAGTAGAAATTTAGTGTTTTTTATGAAATTGATAAAACTGGAGAGGAGAGCTGATAAACAGTTCTGTGTGTAGATCGGTGGTTCACATATTTCCCCCCTGCCTCCTGTAATAACAAATATGCCTTGCTGCCATTTGTTCAGTCGTCTAACCCTTTAGCATTCAGATAAGTATGTGAAATCTAATGCTTATTTGCTCACATGGTTTTGAATTAATCCTGCATTATCTCATAGCTTTGAGATTTTGATTGTTTATTTTTAGAATGACATTGTAGAGTAAGTCTGAGAGGCTGGATCTAGCTGATTTGAAAATAAAACAGGTAAAATATTTGGGTTGGATATGGCTGGTTTAAATGCTAAAGAGTTAAACTATTAACATGGAAATAAACATCCTCCTTTTTAATCCATACCTCAATTTTACTGCCATATATTTCAGACAAATGCTCCTCTAATACATGGAGAGACATAGCTTCATAGACATAGAGGTGATGATGCATTTTGGAAGTTGGGCAACTTGCATAACCCTGACAGTTTGGGTACCTCCTTATCTGGACAGAGTAGTCATGGTTTCTGCAAGCTGTAATGAAGATGTAATGTAGGAGAGCAGAAACTCAGAATTAAAGACTGAAATAGAGTAGCAAGAAATGAACTATCTTGAAATACCACATCTTTAGTGCTGGTAGTATAGAATTCTCCTTGTTCCTGCTGCAAAGTAGTTGATGACATCCTACTAAGAAAACCATGTCAAAATTTTGACAGTCACAAATACAATGGAATCTATAGTTATGTACATTATCAGTAGTGGGACGCACACAATGTAACCTGTCGATACATGAAGTGCATCAAGATCACAGAGAAGAAAGACCTTATCTGTAACATTGCACAAGTGTGGTTAGCAGTAAGAGCATCCATAAAGGAATTCTTTCAAAATGCTTAAAGTATTCTGAAAGCACAGTAGCCAGAGTGAGAACAGGATGGAAAAGGTTAATGAAATTTGTCTGAAGTACTGTGCTGCTTGATTGCAAGACATGGGCATTGATTATAAGGGATATACAAAAGTCAGAAGGAAATTAGGTGAGTATGCTCCCACTTGAGTGTAATGTTGATGTGCATAGATGACAGAGCACAAATGGAGCAGAGAGAAAAACAGGATATGAGGAGAACCAGATATAGTATGCTCAAGAGATGTGTAAAGAAGTACCAGCAGTCCAAGTAAAAAGGAACCAGGAAAGAGGAAGACTGAGGAAGTCCTGGGAAGAAGTGAAGGAAAATCTCAAAAGGAGATGACAAAGATCAGCAATAAGAGGTGAGATGCTGTGCCAGAAAAGATCTGTCTAACCTGTGGGTAAAATGGATGTAAACATGATGATGTGGAAGTCGAACGAAAAATTAAATAGTAAACATCAGTTTTTAAGCTTTGATTTCATCTGCAGCAGTTTTGTTTACCCTGTAACCAATGGAGATTCTTGACTAAATATTTTAGTGTGACAGAAAATATACAGTTACATATTGTACATGACCTCACTTGACCTTGTATTTGGTTACTAAAACGCTAGTAAAAAAATCATGATGAGATTTTAATAGAAGATTGAAAACAAAAAGATCATTACTTGTCATTTTAATTTTGTTCTTTGTTATTTACCAGCATTGTTGGTGAAATAATAAATAGAAGTGTACTTAAATTGATGTTTTAGTATAATATATAAATAAATTCATTATGTTTTAAATTCATTCATACTTGTCTGCAGCAGATTTGGCTGAAGATAATATATGCTCAGGAAACACTGTCTACAGACAATTGAAACAAATACCAGAAATAACGTAATTATTATCTCCTATATTGCAAGTCACTGACCTTGTTTGTGAAGATATTTATTGGTTTTTCTTCTTTATCTTCATCTGTCTGGTATTACATCACTTGCCCATTATAAATATGGGACATTGATAAAATCAAACTAATCTTATCTAAACTCTCAGCAAAAATTAAATCAAGAGGCCATAGATTAAGATGTATGACTTGATGAATGTTGCCATTAAAATAGGTGAAACATTTTGCATTAGTTTGGAGATGAATGTAGTTATGTTTTAAAATTGGAATTAGGTAATTTCAATTTTAGTAACTATACTAGTGTAACACAAATAAAATACTGAAATGTGTTAAATGTTGGGTGGATTCATATTATATTAATGTAAAAAGATTGTATGATTCACACACTTAGCATGTTTAGTAATACCATGACTCAATTTTGCCATCACATCACTTCTGTTTTTATCAATCATACATATTTCTTGTTTTGGAAGAACAATGGCTTTTACTATTGTCCACATTCTCCATGGTTTCATTTTCTTTAAACAAAATGTCTTGGAAAAAAAACCCCAAAAACCCACAAATGGAATCCAACTGTAAAAAGTTATTCTATTGCCACATACTTTGTAAACCTGTTATGCATTTTGAATTACTCTTCTAATAGACATTTGCTGGTTGCAGACTATATATTTGTGAGATACATTCTTGATATTTTGTAAAAGTAGAATAAATGAATGAAAATGATTTTCTTCTTTTTTTCCCCCTTTTCCATCCTTCTCTATGCAATCAAACATTGTTAATCATTACCATTTCTTCTTGATTGTGTTTTTCTATGATTATTTTAATGTCATTGGAAAGTCACTTATATCTGTTTCACGTTTGGGAAATGCAACAAGGTTTCATAGCAGGCTTTCATAACTTGAGTATATTTGCTTTTAATCAGATACTAAAATGAAATGTGAGCTGTTGCTATGACAATTAGTGGATTAGGAGACATCATTGATCTTAAATTATTTTTAACATAACACATTAATATTTTCACATGTATATCCCTAGTTCCAAGTTTTAATCTGTGGGAGAAACAGATTTTACATATTGAGACAACTATGACAACTATGACATCCTGCTTTTTTGTTATCTGGAACTACTTTGTCCATTATGTGCTTCCTGTTGTGAGACAATGTGTCATTGGAGAGAATTTGGCTGCAGTTTCCAACTGGTTGGTTGATTGGATGATAACCCCTTGGTTTGTCAGACTTAAGATGGAATATGTTGATGAAATGACTGTGTAGAATATGTTGAATAATTATTCAGTAAATTATTTCACTGGATTTAAATCTAGTGAAATTGTTTTGTCCTTCAAGGTTGATAAAATAAGTAGTGGCAGTTGTAGAAAAGAAATTGTCTCAAATTTTTAGGGTGTTAATATAGTAAACAGTTGATAGTCCTTTGTTCATCACTGATGGTGCACAAAGTCTAGCCTAAATTTGACTCACCCTGACCATGTTTATTTAGCTTTATATTTAATACCTTAGGGAAGTAGAGGTGTGCCTGGATCCCCCAAGAAAGTACTTTAACTGCCATAAATATCAAGAACACTGTGTAATTAACATTTATTATCAGCTTGATGAAGTCCGATCTTCCAATGACAAAATCTGCAGTTGTCTGCTAGCCAACAAGGGAGTCTCTAAGAAGTTGTTTAATCTGCAAGAAATCACATTCTTTTTTTTTTTTTTTTAAAAAAGGAAAGGACACATTTGATAGTGAAGTCTTAGATGCCCCTAAAAAGACTAGATATGTGTGAGATGTCTTAGATAATATCTGTTTGGTCAAGATTGATTTGGGGCTAAGTGGTAACAGTAGATTGTCATTTTTTTTCCAGGAAAGAGATATGTCTTAGTCACACAGCTCCATAAAAACTATGGTGCTAAGTTCTAATGTAGTGTGACACCATGTCTTGTAAACAGTGGTATATAAAAGGAGGTTATGAGCTGTCAATTATTCAATGAGGCATTCAATAATAAACTATCCAATTTTTTTTTTTTTTTTTTTTTTTTTTTTTTTTTTTTTTTTTCAATTAAAATGATTTCTTAGTATATTTGTGTTTCAAGTATTATTGTAGCTGGAAGCATCTTCTTCGGTCGTCGTCGTCGTCGTTTAACGTCCGCTTTCCATGCTAGCATGGGTTGGACGATTTGACTGAGGACTGGTGAAACCAGATGGCTACACCAGGCTCCAATCTGATTTGGCAGAGTTTTTACAGCTGGATGCCCTTCCTAACGCCAACCACTCAGAGAGTGTAGTGGGTGCTTTTACGTGTCACCCTTCCTAAATATCTTTTAATAATTTGACATCTTTTGAATACAATTTATCTGAATATGAAAAGGGTTTACTTTTTAAATTTAAACTTCTGTTTATTTCTAGAACGATGAAGCACTCTTTCCTGAAGTTGTTTGTACTTCCTCTTATCAAACCTGCCTTAACCCCATGTTTTGCCCTTCAAATTCTGATTTGGTGGCATTTGTACTTGATGGAGACATATCTGTCATGCACCTGACAAGTCGTTGTCAGAGAAGGCTCACACATGTTCATAAAGGTATGTTGTTATTTATTATTTTTGTTATTAAAGTGGTGAGCTGGTAGAATTGTTAGCATGCTGGACAAAATGCTTAGCAGCATGTCTTCTGACTTTACATTCTGAGTTCGAATTCAGTCAAGGTTGATTTTGCCTTTCATCCTTTTGGGGTTGATAAAATACTGCTGTTGATGTAATTGACTAGCCCCATCCGCCAAATTTCAGGCCTTGTACCTATATTAGAAACAATTATTATTATTAGTAATATTGATGGTGATAATTTTTTTCATCATTTTAATACTTTTGCACAGGCGTGGCTGTGTGGTAAGTAGCTAGCTTACCAACCACATGGTTCTGGGTTCATTCCCACTGCGTGGCACCCTGGGTAAGTGTCTTCTACTATAGCCTCGGGCCGACCAAAACCTTGTGAGTGGATTTGGTAGACGGAAACTGAAAGAAGCCTGTCGTATATATGTATATATATATCTCTATGTATATGTGTGTATATGTTTGTGTCTGTGTTTGTCCCCCCCAACATCGCTTGACAACCGATGGTGGTGTGTTTACGTCCCCGTAACTTAGTGGTTCAGCAAAAGAGACCGATAGAATAAGTACTAGGCTTACAAAGAATAAGTCCTGGGGTCGATTTGCTCGACTAAAGGCTGTGCTCCAGCATGGCCGCAGTCAAATGACTGAAACAAGTAAAAGAGTAAAGAGAGTAAATAATGAAAATTTGATAAAATATCATTGCTATTATTAACCCTTTAGCATTTATACTGGCTATACGGGGCCAAAATATTCAGCGTTGTTTTATCTTCAAACTGGCCAGACCCATATTCTTACACTTTCCTCACCCTTCTGAAAATAAACAATCATCTCATTGAAATCTCAAAGCTACAAAGTAATGCCAAACTAATTCAAATCAATGTGAACAAATGAACATTTATGTTTGAGAGAGAAATTTGAATGCTGAAGAGTTAAGCTGATGTTTGGAACATGAATTAACCTGAAATTTTAATAATTTAGATCACTTTAAAAGTGGAAGTTTGTGTCATAGAATCAGAAGGTCTTCTCTGGTAGGTTGGTGACTGTTATACTCTTTTACTCTTTTACTTGTTTCAGTCATTTGACTGCGGCCATGCTGGAGCACCGCCTTTAGTCGAGAAATCGACCCCAGGACTTATTCTTTGTAAGCCTAGTACTTATTCTATCGGTCTCTTTTTGCCGAACCGCTAAGTTACGGGGGACATAAACACACCAGCATTGGTTGTCAAGCGATGGTGGGGGGACAAACACAGACACACAAACACACATACATATATATATATATATATATATATATATATATATAAACACACACACACACATATATACGACGGGCTTCTTTTAGTTTCTGTCTACCAAATCCACTCACAAGGCTTTGGTCGGCCTGAGGTAAAAGACACTTGCCCAAGGTGCCACACAGTGGGACTGAACCCAGAACCATGTGGTTGGTAAGCAAGCTACTTAACACACAACCACTCCTTGCATGTCAGATAAAATTGTTTGAAGCAGATTTCCTACGACTGGATGCTCTTCTTGTTGCCAACCATCACCACCACTTGTTTCTTATCGAAGTAACATTTCCTCTACTCCTTGGAATATGAACAACAGAATGACTGGACATGTTTTCTTGGAAGATAGCAAAAAGTGAAACAATTTGTATGATTGATGTTTATTTTACAATTAGTGTGTAATGCCACACGCACACAAACTCATATATGAGACATACACACACACACAAACACTCACACTTATATCTTGGCTTCAGTTTCTTATTTCTTTACTGCCCACAAGGGGCTACACACAGAGGGGACAAACAAGGACAGACAAACGGATTAAGTCGATTATATCGACTCCAGTGCATAACTGGTACTTATTTAATCGACCCCAAAAGGATGAAATGCAAAGTCGACCTCAGTGGAATTTGAACTCAGAATGTAGCGGCAGACGAAATACTGCTAAGCATTTCGCCGGGCGTGCTAACGTTTCTGCCAGTTCGATGCCTTCTGTCAGTTTCTGCCTACGAAATCCACTCCTAAAGCTTTGGTTAGTCCAGGGCTGTAGTAGAAGACATTTGCCCAAGAGTCGTCTGCTCCACTGTAGGATAGAACACAATACCATGTAGTTGTGAAGTAGATTCCTTAATCACACTATGCTCATATCTCTCTCTCTATCTCTCTCTCTCTCTGTGTCGAAATGTTCTTGAATTGTCCAACTGTGACTTTTATTTTTTTAGGTACTGGAAATCTCAATGATGATCCTGTTAGTGCTGGAGAGCCTTCATTTGTGATTCAAGAAGAATTTGATCGATTCACTGGTTATTGGTGGCAACCTGTAAAAAAATACTTAGAAAGTAAGCAACTCATTCATTTATATTATTTTTCTATATTTAAGAGATGAGGAATTATTTACATTATTTACATTTGACGGATATTTGCCCTCATCTTGTTTGTTGTTAACACAATGTTTCAGCTTTCATCAGGTGTCTTGGGGAAATTTCGAACCTAGGTTCTCACTCTTAAGGTATTTTTCGATATTATTATTATTATTCAGGTCACTGCCTGGAATTGAACTCGAAATCTTGGGATTAGTAGCCTGTGCTCTTAACCCTAAGATTCCAAGTTCAATTCCAGGCAGTGACCTGAATAATAATAATAATAATAATAATAATAATATCGAAAATTACTTTAGGAATGAGAATCCAGGTTCGAAATTTCCCCAAGGCACCTGAAAAAGGCTGTGGAAGGTATATCAGCCGAAACGTTGTTGTTAACAACAAACAAGATGCGGACAAATATCCGTCAAATGTAAATAATGTAAATTATTTTTCTATATCAGATTTTATTTGGTAGCATGGACTGTGACAATTTTGTTTAACCATTTTACATTCAAAGCATTTTACAACACTTTTGCAGCATCAATCTAGCTTAGATTGGTTTGTAGATATGAACATAGTTGTGCAATAGGTATCTTATGGATGAATGCCTCCCCATATGTTTATTTTTCAAGTTTGGTTGAAAATTATTTGGTAAAAAAAGGCACATTTTTTCCCCAAGGATATAACACATTGTCTGAAGTATGGTTCAGACTAAGGATCTAGGGGTTGTTGCTTCTGGGCTTACATATTCTTCCTCAAGTATATTGTATCTTTAGATATTTTCTACTTTCCTCATCTTAAGTACCAAATTGTTTGTACTTAGAAGTGAAATTTTGTATTTTACTTATAATGGAATGATAAAAATATGAATATATACTTTGGTTTTATTCCTGCATTTAAAACATCAATTATTCTGATAGCAACAATATTTATTATTTTTTTTAAGATGAAAATTGTATTTTATATGTATAAGATTTATATAGTATTTTTTTTACACGAAAATCTTTTTCATAGTAAGTGCTTGTTTCACTAGCACTTTTCAAAACAGAAGAAGAACCAGGGATTTTTTTCTTTTAGATTTCAACTTGAATCAATTTTGTGTGTGAAAGATATGCATATGCTATCTTCTGTGTAAAATGATAAAGGCAGTGGAGATGTTTGAGGCTGTAAAAAAAGAAAAATGAACTAAATGCATTGCGGCATTTAATTTTATCTTTTCATTTAAAACACTGCTGTTGACCACTTTGCCTTTCATCTCTTCAGGATTGATAAAATGAGTGCTTATGGTATATTAAAGATGATTCAAGCAGTTATGCAACTTCTCTTCATAGATTAGGCCTAGTGCTTAAGTAGTTAATATATTAAAAATAAATCAAAATGTTTATTTATAAGTCAAAGTAATTATTCATAAATGTTGTCTTTTCTATATTTCAGATGGACATGAGACTTACAACATTTTATTTGAAGAAGTAGATGAAACTCGAGTGGATATTTTGCACACATTTGCTCCCACAACAGATAATAAACAGATGGACATGTACCGCTATCCTCGAGCAGGTCGATAATTTTTTCTAGTTTTTCTTTGTCTGTAACTATAATTTAAGTGCTTACTTTTAATATAGAAAGTATAAAATGGTTGAGGAACAGTTTCTAAAAATAAAAATACCATTTTTTGTGAGACTTTAAATCAATGACCACAAAAAATGAACTCGGTTCAAATTTTTGAATAAATTTAATGTTTAAGTTATCAAATTGTATGTATTATAATTAAGAGATTATCTCTATTCCATACTGGTTAAGTTTTCTTCTTCTAAGCAGTCAGTTGATAATTTATGTTCAAATATAAGTTTATAATTTTATATTTGTTGCCATCATATAAGGGAATGGGAATAACTATGACAATAGAACATCAGACTGGGAATATTATTGTAGTGGGTCTTAAATGAAATGATGCATGAGGGATAATTTAAAACAAACACAGTAATTTTACTAAATCTGAAACAAATTAAAAAAAAAACAAGTAGAAACAGGGCAAAAACTTCAGTATGTGATTCCATACGTTTAATAATAACCATCTTCATCATTTAACGTCCATTTTCCATGCTGGCATGGTGGGTTGGACAGCTTGACAGGGGCTGGCTCGCCAGAGAGCTGCACCATACTCCAATTGTCTGATCTGGCATGGTTTCTATGGCTGGATGCCCTTCCTAATGCTAATCACTTTAGAGAGTGTACTGGGTGCTTTTTACATAGCACCTGCACAGGTGCTTTTCATGTGGGACCAACATGTGTGCTTTTTGCATGGCACCAGCATGGGTGCTTTTTATGTGGCACCAGCACATGGTGTAAATTTGAAATCTGAAATTATAAACCTGATAATTACAGCAGAAAAATTTTACTGAATTCCAACAGACAAGCTAGTAGATCTCTGTTGATGTGTATTTTGAGTGGATGTTACTTATCCCTTCCATCAGGCCTACTTAGAACACACTCCCTTTTTTTAAAAATCTTATTGTATCTCAACCCCAAATCTTGCTGGAAATAGCAGCCGAATCTCCTGTAACTCACAAAAGAATGAGTTGGTTACAACGAGAATAACTTTCACCATAGATGTTTGATTAGGGTTGATCTGGAGTTGAACAACAACCTACAAGGGAAAACTTCTGTAGGGTGTCTCAACCAGTTGGAAATAGCAGCAACATTTTCCTCAAATCACACCCATCTTAAATTAGAAAAGGACACATTGGCCACTCATCTTACACACACACATGCACGCAAAAGAAAATGACTGAAACAAGACTGTATAATACATAACACAAGCTAGAAGAAAACTGCTCAGAAGATAGGCATCATCATCGTCACCATTTAATGTCTATTTTCCATACTGGCATGAGTTGGACAGTTTGACGGGAGCTGATTAGCTGAAGGGCTGTTCAGGCTCCCTGTCTGGTTTGGCATGGTTTCTACAGCTGGATGCCTTTCTTAACACCAACCACTTTATAAAGTGTACTGGGTGCTTTTATGCAGCACTGGCATGTGTGCTTTTTATGTGGCACCAGCACTTGCGAGCCCACAAGATTAGGGATGCTTAGCTGGAGAGGGTTGCAGGGGATGAGCCTGTATGCAAGGGCAATTTTTAAAAATACTTTCAAACTGATAATATATTGTACAACCACTTGTACAATAAAAGGCTTTTAATTAGTCTGAAGAGAAATGATGCCTTTTTCCAGTCTTTAGACTACAGTTAAAGGCATTAATATTGAACCTTAATATTTTTTTTGTAAATGAATTCCCAAGGAAAGTATTCATGGCAATAACTTTAGGAATACCAAGTGCTTATATAGGAAGAAAGGTGGATAAAACTATTTGGTTTAAATGCACCATTTCTCTTAATTCAGTCAATGAAGATTGGTCTCATGTTGAGTGAAAAGAAATATATCATAGATAACTAAGGATTAACATGCAGTGAATAATGTAATATTGAAAGTGTACTGGCAAATTATATTTTCATTTCATTTCAAAGTTTCAGCTCAGAGCTGCGGCCATGCTGATGCACCACCGTGTGCAAATATATTTAATGCAAGTCTTGTCTGGAGAATAAACTGTCAAATGAATAAATCTATAAAAATTATTTTTAACTTGCTGTGAATTTTGAGCATTTTAATTATGAAGTATCATTTGTTGTAAATGAATTCTGGATTTGAGGTTATATTTTTTCCTTTTTTTCCTTTGCCTTAAGAACCTTTTCTATGGCTATTTTAGTTTAAGTCTGATGAAAAAAAAAAATTGACATGATTGGGAAGGTTTTATGCCATATTTTGTTCTCAGTTGTCTAGAATTAATAAAACAATTATCAGTTGAGTACTAGGGATCAGTTTCCTTGTTATTCCCCATATTTTAAAATTAGATACATTTCTTGAGATAGGCTTCAAACTAACAACAAATAGTTAAAATTGAAAGTGTAAAGCAATTTAATTCTATATTCTGTAAATTTTGCATTTAATATATATCATTTTATTTACTGTATTTGATGACATAAAAGACACATGGCATTTGATACACTACAATTTTAGCAGTGCATATTTAAGGGGAAAAAAATCTTTTAGTGTATTAAAGCATGTAATAGAGGCTCAATTTTGCATATAGGACCTAGAGTGATTTTTTTTTTTTTAGATATCTTTTAGGAACAAAAAAAACGCATCTTATATGTCATCAAATAATGTACATATTCACAGTTTCCTTAACTATTTGTTTTTTCTTGATTCCACAGGTACAGATAATGCTGAAAGTACTCTCAAAATTGTAGAATTCGCAGTAAATTCAAAAGGCCAAGTAAGTTGTCCTTTTTCTCTTTCATTTAATACAATATTTTTATCCATCTGATGCAGTTGTGTGACATATTTCTATATGAAGACGATCAGTATGTTTGGCCCAGATGGTTTGTTACAAATGGTTACAAATCTAATGAGTCATGGAAACTGTTTTAACTCATAAACTGCTGGGATTTTGCTGTATGTAACACAAACTGCTGAGCCTATTTTGGGTAAAGATCAACATTGATCTATCACTCGAGAAAAATACTCAGTGTTTCTTAACACCTTCCGTGATTGGCTACACTGTTTCTGGGGTGAAAGGGTATCGTGTGCATACATTATAACATTATACGTCATCAAAATTAGGTCAGATCACGCTCTACTTCCGTGGCTACGCACATGACCTGTCGCATTGGCCACTGAGGTGGTCTATTGCACTGTAGCATTGGCCACTGAGGTGGCCTATCGCAGTTTATGGGTTAAACTGTTTCTTCCTATTTTAAATTTTTGGCACTTGATTGCTTTTTGGAAAACCTTTTTGTTGAAAACATTATTATTGGTGCAAAATAGAAAAAAAAAAAATCAAATAATGATGTTCTAATACAGAACAATAAAATAAGGACTGGGCTAGATATCAACTAAAAAGAAAGAAAGAAAAAAAAAAGCTAAAAAAAAACCACTTGAAAGTGGTACTCCAGCATGGCCATAGTCCAGTGATTGAAATCAGTAAATGAATGGGAAAGAATTCAGTGTGCGTAATATATGTATGAGAGAGAGATAGGGAGATGTGTAGTAATTAGAAGTAGGTGGTTTTTTTTTTTACTTTTCAAACACAGTAAAAATGAAACAGTTTGTACAGGGTATTTGGGTTAAATTTGATAGTTTCTGTAAAAGGAAAAGAGAACAATATCTTGTCCAAAAACAAAATTTATTTTAAAAAAGTAAAAGAATATCAACTAGATTATAGCTTGGAGATAATAGTTTACTCAAAGTCGCCACCCTCAGCTTGCACCACAGCGTCAAATCAGCTCAGAAACATAGTGCTTGTATTTCTTATTGTGCCCCTGGAAAGATCTTGGAACCCCTCCTTGATCTTGACTACCACCGTGGCCTTAGTGTTGTGGGCAAAGTGGATAGTGTCTTTCTCAACTGCACCCCACACATAGTAATCCATGGGGTTATAGTCGGTGGAATTAGGAGGTTAGAAACTGGTTGGTGAAGTTGTAGAAATTCTTCAACAACCACTTCTGATTCTTTCTGGAGGTATGGCAAGAAGCTAAATCCTGCTGCTACACATATGGCCTTCCAGCAACAACCCTCTCCAGCCAGAAATTGACCACAGTCCTCAGCAGCTTCACATCACCACCTAAATTGAGCTTAAGTCCCTGTTCAAAGACACACCCAAAGACCTGCTGGCCACAGCTTTGTAGTCTCTGCTCCAGCTGTCCATGTCACATCTTACACCTTTCATAATGTTCCCAGAGCATTCAGCAGCAGTCATGATGTTGGCATTTTGATACCTGGTATAGGAGACGCAATGGCCCAGTGGTTAGGGCAGCAGTCTCGCGGCTATAGGATCGCGGTTTTGATTCCCAGACCGGGCGTTGTGAGTGTTTATTGAGCGAAAACACCTAAAAGCTCCACGAGGCTCCGGCAGGGGATGGTGGCGAACCCTGCTGTACTCTTTCACCACAACTTTCTCTCACTCTTACTTCCTGCTTCTGTTGTGCCTGTAATTCAAAGGGTCAGCCTTGTCACACTGTGTCACGCTGAATATCCCAGAGAACTACATTAAGGGTACACGTATCTGTGGAGTGCTCAGCCACTTGCATGTTAATTTCACGAGCAGGCTGTTCCGTTGATCGGATCAACTGGAACCCTCGTCGTCGTAACCGACGGAGTGCCAACCATCACCACTTGATATAAATCCTCATGATACTGGTAACTCTTTTCCAATATTCAGATGGTTTCCAGTCCTCCATTTTAGCTAACTTTTTTTCAATTACAACTTTAATCTTTATGCTCTTCTATGTTGTTAACTGTTTACCAATATATCAAGCTGTTTCTGATAAAAGGAGACATAAAAATATTGTTAAATTTAACCTGAACACCCTGTACATTTAAAAAAATGAATGGACTTGACACCTTTATATATTGCCATTTTTATTTACTTCAGATATCAGAGAATTCTGAAATCAAAACCATGCGTACGTCTCTGAAAACGTTTTTTCCTTGGATGGAGTATTTAGTGAGAGCTGATTGGACCCCTGATGGCAAATAGTATGTAATAATGTTTGTTTTATTTTTTGAGCTGATCTGGAATTTATTCCACTGTACTATGTCTTTAGCAGTTCATGAACAACTAAATTAGTCTGAAAGTTGTTGGTTAAAAGGTTGTGAATTGTATTTTGCCATGTGGTGTAGACATTAAAACACAATAGCACAGATTTTCTTGATTCAAAATAACACTGAAAGGTATATTTTACCGATGTAAGGAGAGAGAGAGATAGAGAGAGAACTATATAATAATAATTTGTAGCTTCATCATCATCATTTACCATCCTTATTCTATGCTGGTATGGGTTGGATGGTTTGATAGGATCTGCTAGATTAAAGGTCTGCCTTGTGCTCCGATGTCTGTTCGGTGTGGTTTCTGTGGGTGGTTGCTTTTCCTAATGCCAATCACAGACAATAGTGTACTTGGTGCTTTTTCATGTCATCAGTGCTAGCGAGATCTCATTGATTGCAAACCAAGACCTCTTGAGTGAGGGATATATATATATATTGCGGAGATGTACTTGCATAGCAAGTGACCTGATCTGAGATCGTGTGCTGACTGTGTTATTTTAAATGGCTTATAAACACCTTCCACACTGCAATTATATATATATGTACACACACACATGTTTATTTCCAGTTCGAATATGCTTGGGGCATATTTGAAACTGTAAGAAAACCATTCACTGTGTTTTGCCATGGAGAAAATGTCTTGCTGTTGACAAATGGTGTAAATACATCTAAAATCGGCTTGCAATATCACCTGTGATATTTATATTATTTATCTACAGCAAGAAATTTCCTCCATGACAAAACACAGTGAATAACTTTCTTACAGGTTTAAATATGTTCCAGGCATACTTGAATTGGTAATAATCTTGTATTTATGCACATCACTGCTTAGCACTCATCCTGTAATGTATATTTATTCTTTCTAGATATATTTATTTTAGGCTGAGTAAGGGCAAGTAAATCAATACTAAACCGCACTGGAGAAACTCCAGTGTTGCAGAATTCAAATCTATTCATGAGCAAAACTTGCCATCGATTGGCACCTTGACCAAGTAGAAGGGTGGGAGGAGATGCTTTTCAACTTATTAATGCTTTGCAAACTTGTCGTCTCTAAAGACATCATAGCATTTTACCAGTGGCTTAAGCTAGAGTGTGTACCTTTTGGAGCAGCCATTATCCACCAGGTCCCGAAACCTGTACAGGCTTATACGGCAGACCCAGAAGTACCATCTCCAGAAAAACATTGCTCAGGGTGGATCTTCTCCTCCATTGCCCCCCCTCCCCCAGCAGTGGTACTGCATTTTATTGTAAGTTGCAGTGGATAGAAGGAAAATAAAAATAATCTATGAGAGCTTGTTTTGTATATGAATAAGCATATCTACTTCACTGTTCTTTAATTGTGTTAAATCATGTGAAATTGATGTAAGATATGGAAGTGTGATGACAACTGAATAGTTTGACCTCTTTTGCCTTCAAAGAGGTATAGGCTCAAATCTTGGTTTTAGATTTTGAAGAAAGAATTTGGTAAGATGTTTTCCATGGCACATACGTGAAGAAAAGTTATACATATATAATCATCATCATCATTTATTGTCCATATTCCATACTGGTATGGGTTGGGTTACTATGACTGTGAAAGGTACCCAAAAAAAAAAAAATCTAGAGTCCTAAGTCTGTGAAAACTTCTATATAATTGATGAAAACTTCTATATAATAGCTGATACAAATGTTGTTTGCTTTATCCAGTCAAACTTTACATTGCAAAAGAGACTTCTAGAGTAAGAACCAGGTTTAAAAAAATAAGTACTGGGGTCGATTCATTTGACTAAAAATTCTCTAAGGTGGTACCCAGTTTAATGACTGAAACAAGTAAAAAAAAAAGACAAAAAAAAATCAGTATGTTTGTATGCATTGAAGGAAATTTTGTTTTGAAATGTTTTTTTGTTTCTAAATATTTTCAGTGTATATGCAGAACTACTTTCACGGCAGCAAGACAGATTAGCACTTGTTCTCATCCCGGAAGATTGCTTTGTTTATGAATCCCATGAGATGGATATATCTACATTAATGTCAAGGATTCATGTACTTGTGGAAGATCAATCAGATATTTGGGTTAATGTAAGACATCTCATCATTTTCAATCAAGTTGTTACATATTTTGAATCCAAAATGTCAATATTTTTGTAATAATATTTCTGTAATATTCTTAGTGTGTTTATAGAAATAGGACTTAGAATTTTGACAATGTGTCAAATTAAATACTTCACTATTTCTAGTTAGGTGTTTTGGGTTCAATTTCTGCTGTAGTCAAGGATTTTGACATTTGTGTATCAGACTAAATGCTTTACCATTTCTAGTTTAGGCATCTTGGGTTAATTTCTGCTGTAGTTGATTTTGCCTTTTAATCCTTAACATTTTATAAAATAAACTTCTGTACTATATTGGTTTCAAATTTTGGCACAAGGCCAGCAATTTCTGGGGATTGGGTAATTCGATTACATTGACCCCCAGTATTCAACTAATACTTCTTTTATCAATCCCGAAAGGATGAAAGGCAAAGTCGACCTCAGCAGAATTAGAACTCAAAATGTAAAGATGGATGAAATGCTGCTAAGCATTTTGCCTAGTGTACTAAAACCTCTGTAATATATTAAAGTTTCATTCAATGTGTCATTTTTTTCCTTGGACCCCCCCCCTCAAAAAAAAAAAACTGCTTTATACCTCATCAAAGAAAATTAAAGTCCTTTTATAAGGTCAACTTTAATCTATTAAAACTGCAGCTATACCCCTACTTTCTTTTTCAAGCAAGAAGCTTCATTTTTCCTACAAATTATTTCATCTTAACCTACAAATTATTTATATTTGAAATGCCATTTTAATTTTTGTGATAAAGCCAAAGATGACATTTGAAGCCGGTTATATTCCATGATAATATGTATTGTTACTGTTTATTGATCCATAAGCACTGAATAACAGATCAGTATATGCATAAATTTTGTTCCAAAGCTTTAAATGCCTAAGTGAACAGATGTTGCTATGTGCTTACTATTCAAATTTTCTTATTGCTCAGAGTTAAGTGCCAAGTTAGATTTTATTATTTTGACTTTTTGTTGTAAGACATAAACAAGTCAAGAAGTTCCATCTTTTTAACAATAATCCACCATCAAAAAAAAAAAGAAAAACACACTTATATAATATATCATCACTATTTTAACACCCACTTTTCCATGCTTGTATGGGTTGAATGGAATTTGTTGAGGTGGATTTTTATGGCCAGATACCCTTACTGTCACTACTCCTCACCTGTTTCCAAGTACAGTAATATTTCTCATGACCAGACATATTTTCACAGAAGATTGGAAACAGATGACACCGCTGAGATGGTGGTGACACTTGCTTACAATTATTACATGATTCCAAGGTGAGGAGACAATAACACATACATGCACACACATGTGAACATATATGACAGGTTTCTTTTAATTTCTGTCCACCAAATCCACTCATAAGGCTTTGGTGGACTTGAGGCTTTAGTAGAAGATACTTGCTCAAGGTACCATGCCGGTACTGAACTCAAGGTACTGAACTCAAAACTATGGTCAGGAAGCAAACTTCTTACCACACTGCCTTACCTGTGCCATAGCATTATTATTAATATTTGTACTACATATTTTACATTTTAAAGAGCTTTTTTTCTTTTTGAATAATATCAAAATGTGCTTATATTTATATATATGTTTCTTTCAGGTACACAATTTATTACACTTTTTCCCTCAAGAAAAAGACGATGAAATTACGTTCCTCTGGTCTAGTGAAAAAACTGGCTTCCGCCATTTGTATTTAATTAAATCTCGGCTACAACACATGACTGAATCTGTTATTGATTTTGAAAGATGTACTTTTGATGGTAAGATAATTTTTTTTAAATTGGAGAGAAAAGCTGAACATTAGAAGCATCAGTTGTGGCGTGCAAGAGAGACGATTGCGCTGGTATGGACATGTGGTGAGAATGGAGGAGGATAGCTGCGTGAAAAAGTGCCACACCCTAACAGTTGAGGGAACCCGTGGAAGAGGTAGGCCCAGGAAGACCTGGGCTGAGGTGGTGAGGCAAGACCTTCGTACATTGGGCCTCACCGAGGCGATGACTACGGACCGAGACCTTTGGAAATGGGCTGTGCGTGAGAAGACCCGGCAAGCCAAGTAAGATCGTTGCCAGTGCCCCTGGACTGGCTTGTGCGGG
>NC_068998.1:19095021-19105399 GCF_001194135.2 Octopus bimaculoides | reverse complement strand
ACGTAAAAGCACCCACTACACTCTCTGAGTGGTTGGCGTTAGGAAGGGCATCCAGCTGTAGAAACTCTGCCAAATCAGACTGGAGCCTGGTGTTGCCATCCGGTTTCACCAGTCCTCAGTCAAATCGTCCAACCCATGCTAGCATGGAAAGCGGACGTTAAACGATGATGATGATGATGATGATGACACCATTTTTTTGCTTGAGAAATAGAAATATTTCTGTGATTATTTTCCTATACCTGTATTTTAAAGGGCCAGCCTTGTCACACTCTATGTCACACCGAATCTCCCTGAGAACTACATTAAGGGTACATGTGTCTGTGGAGTGTTCAGCCACATGCACGTTAATTTCACAAACAGGCTGTTCTGTTGATTGGATCAACTGGAACCCTCGTCGTAACCGATGGAGTGCCAGTTGTATTAGAGAATTTCAGTAAAAAAAATAGGGATAAAAAATGAGTGCTCACATGGTTGCAAGGTTCATAAATTTACTTCCCTATCACATGGTTTGGGTTCAATATCCTGGCACAGCACATTGTTTTCTGCTATAGTTTTGGGTCAACAAAAGCCTTGTACATAACACTAAGTATGAAATAAACTTTATATAAGTGGGTGGATGGCGAAATCACTGGTGCATTGGACAAAATATTTTATGCTAATTGTTTACATCCCTTTATGCTGTGAGTTTAAATCTTACCTATGTCTAATTTACTTTTCATCTGTATGGGCTCAATAAAGTAGATATTGCAGGGCTCAATGTTATCTACTGTACCCTAAAAGGTGGTACTCTATGTCTGAGACTAGTAAAAGAATGTATTAATTGCTTTTTCTCAAATGTTTAAATCTTAATACTAACTTCTAAATTTAAGGTGGTGAACTGGCAGAATCATTAGCATGCTGGGCAAAATGCTTAGCAACATTGTGTCTATATCTTTATGTTCTGAGTTCAAATTCTGCTGAGGTTGACTTTGCCTTTCATTCTTTCAGGTTTGATAAAATAAGTACCAGTTGAATACTGGGGTCAATGTAATTGACTTTACCCCTCACCTGAAAATTGCTGGCCTTGCGCCAGAATATGAAACCCATATTACCATATAAATTTGTTTGCAGTTAAAATTATATTTCATAAAAAGAATTATTTCCACTTATAAACCTTTATAAATTTTATTTTAGAATATTTCAAACCTAACATAATTTTTGAGGTGACATTAACTTCTGGAGAATGGGAAGTTTTACCGAAAGAGGTTAGTATTTTTCATTACATTTTCTACAAAGTCTTAATTCTATAAGGAGATTTTTCAGTCTTAGCCATATTGAATTACGTAATGATTACAACCTTCTCTAGTCAACGTATGTTATTTCAGTGCATATTTTCTGTGGTCTAGTTTGGCTGTGGCTACTAATATTATTTCATCTAGCGTTATTTAAGCTTTTGACACCCCTACAAAATAGCTGACCTAGTGCTTAAATCAAATCTTTATTATTATTATTATTATAGATGTCGCACAGTATACAATATCTTGAGGTTGGTGATTTAAGATATTGTGTCTACTGAGAGTTTGTACTGTTTGTCAAGTCACAACAAAGACCTCAGACAGATAGTACTTTACACAATATGCATGCAGTTCCAAGTAATGCCGACTTTTGCAATGCATCTAGATTGTAGGGTATTTCTAAGGTTTTCAGATGTTTCTTTTAGATTGGGTAGTATATTATTTAAGGCAGCAAGCTGGCAGAAACATTGGCATTCCAGAGAAAATGCTTAGTGGCATTTTATTTGTCTTTTCATTCTGAGTTCAAATTTCATGGAGGTCAACTTTCCCCTTTCATCCTTTTGCAGTTGACAAAATAAGCACTAGTTAAGCACTGGGGTCACTGTAATTGACTAACCCCATGTCCCAAATTCCTGGCCTTGTGCCCATAGTGGAAAATATTATGATATAATAACAATGTAATATAGTTTTATAATATTATATTTTGATTTTCAGTTGAAGTCATTTAAGTTCACAATTTTTTAAAGATTTTGGGAAAGGTAAAACTATCTCTGTTTTTAATTTCTTTGCTGTTAAGTTTCAGGATTCTAGTTTTTTTTTAACCACTAAACTTTCTTGTGTTCATATTTCTCCAAATTGATATAATTATAGGTTTAAGATACTGTAGCTAGTCTAACATATATTCATAATGGGCTATCTTCTAGTACTAATAGCTGAAAATTATATTATTTGAAATAACACTATTAATTTAATGAAAATTTTTCTCAAAGAAATTAACATTTTTTTCCCATTCTCTTCTATAGTTTTTTGTTGATGAAGAAAAAGCGCGCGTTTATTTTACTGGCCTCAAGGATACAGTATTGGAACCTCATTTGTAAGTAATTTAAACAAAAATTACTTTTAAAATTGTCATACAATTGATAGAGAAACTAATAAGATTTACATTGTCAATTGTCATCTTCAGAGCAGAATAAAATAATTTGTACACAGAATAATTAGTACCATTGGATTGAATTTGTATAAGCTGGGTCAGAAATATCTGCATAGGTGTAGGCATGGCTGTGTAGTAAGAAGTTTGCTTCCCAACCACATGATTCTGGATTCAGTCCCAAGTAGAAGACACTTGGGCAAATGTCTTCTTCTATAACCTTGGGTCAACCAAAGCCTTGTGACGGAAACTGAAAGAAGCCCGTCTTGTATGTTTGTGTCCTTGTGTCTGTGTTTGTTCCTCACTTCTGCTTGACATCCAGTGTTGGTGTGTTTACATCCCCGAAATTTAGCAGTTTGGCAAAAGAGACTGATAAAATAAGAACCAATAGCTTGGGATGACCAAAGCTTTGCGAGTGGATTTGGTAGATGGAAACTGAAAGAAGCCTATCATATATATATATATATATATATATATATATATATATATTTCTTTGTATTTGTCTGCCATCATTGCTTGACTACTGGTGTTGGGGTAATGTCCCTGTAACTTAGCTGTTTGGCAATAGTGACTGATAAAATAAGTGCCAAACTTAGAAGATAAATCCTGAGGTCGATTTGTTTGACTAAAACACTTCAAGGTGGTGCCCCAGCATGGCTGCAATTATTTGACTGAAACACGTACTAAATAAAATGTAAAGATAATGTAAAAGATTGTTAATTACCCACTGCTCTAGTTTCACTACCATAACTCTCTTTAAAGTCAACATACTCATTGTCTGAAGAAATATTAAGTAGATATAAATATGAACTTTTCTGTTTTGCTAAATTTCTAATTTGTTTTTCTTAGGTATGTTGTATCTTATTTGTATCCTGCTGAACCAATCAGGCTAACTGAGTTAGGTTTTTCTCATTATGTGTCTTTCAATAATGTAAGTATAAATAAAATTCATCTTAAATAATGTTCACTTCATATTTCTGTTATAATTCAAGAAAAATCACATAGAGTAGCAATATGTCAGGGTAGTGTAAGCTTAGAAGGGGAGTATGTTACGTAAACTATAAAATTTAATCAGTATACAGTGCTTTAGCATTCTGCTAAGTCTATCAAATGTAATGCTTATCTATTCTCATTGTTTTGAATTAATCATGCATTATCTTGTAGCTTCAAAATTTTGATGATGTGATTGTTTATCGTTAGAAATACAGTGTAAGTGTGAGAGGCCAGATCTGGCCAGTTTTAATATAAAACAGGGCCAGTTATAGTTGGTTTAAATGCTAAAGAGATAAAGCACTGAACATTTTGTAATTCAAATAATTTTAAACAAGGTACTCTGAATTCAAAGTAAAATGCTTATATTTTTTATTCTAAATAGCAAAATCATTTTCAAAAAGTTTTTATACACATATTAAGTTTAGTGGGGAATTGGCTGAGTTATTAGAGTATCAGATAGACTGCTTTGTGATATTTGTTCTTATACTTAGTGCTCTGAGTTCTAATCTTGCCAAAGTCAACTTTGTTTTTTATCCTTTTGGGAGTTTTTAAAGCAATACTAATCCAAGCTGGTGAATTGACAGGACAGTAAAAATGTCAGACTGGATACTTTGTAGTATTTGTTCCAATTCTTTCCATTTTGAGTTCAATTCCTGCCATTGCCTACTTGTGTGGTAGACGGAATTTGTCACCTGTTTTAACACCACCACTTGACTCTTTGGGTGCCTTTAGCTGAGTCTGTCCATTACAAGCATTTAAGCCAGGTCTCCTGTTTGATTATATTTCCTCCTTCTCTCTAGTCTTGGAGGATCATGGGCACTGCTTTCTTTCCTCTCAAAACTGAAAATTAAAAAGTAGGGAAATGTTTGGAATTAAATTTTGTTTTCTGAAATAATAGAGCTAAGTTTCTTTATCTGATTACTAATTTCAATGATCTTTTCTCTTTTCCACATTTCAAGAAATTGAACAGTTTTGTTGTTGAACATAAGGCTGCAGCAAGCTAATCACTGGTCCACTTATATACATATTTTATTTGTTATAGGATTGTTCAATGTTTGTAACCGTGTACAGTAGTTTGGAATGCCCCCCACGATGCTGTGTTCGCAGACTAACGGAATTCAATGAACAACTTTCTTCTGAACCTTTAGGACACCTCATCAAACCCAGTATGTATTTAATAGATGCAAGTATTGGTTTGTTTCTGTTCCACGTCTCCCTTATTTCTACTGTTCTGATATGGATTATCACCCTAAAAGAATGAATTAGCTCTCCTTATTGTTGGGTTGTAGTGTCGCTTTGAGCAGATTTATCACTTGGAATGCTTGAAACGTGCCAATGGTATGGAGTTAACTCTTCACATATGACAGTCTGTAGTCTTCAAACACAATGTACTTGTGTATATGCTGTTTTTTGATCAACTCATTATAGTAATAAAATCTCTGCCGCCAAGATAAAGAGTAATACAATTCTATATTTCTGAGACGAGGAATTTATATTATGTACTTGATTTGCATTAATCAGACTGGTGTCCTCATCTTGATTGTTGCTTTCACCACATTTCAGCTGTTGTATGCTCTAGCCTTCTCAGGTGTCTTCTGTTGAACTCGGTTCTTGATTCAGAATTTTGAACCTAACCTTTTATTTGATCCACAGGGGTACATTGTTTTCTCATTGTACCACACCCCCATGGATCAAACCCCCATGGATCAAATAAAGACTTAGTTTTGAAATTCTGATGCAACAACCAAGTTTGACACAAGACATTTGAAGAAGGCTGGAGCATACAATAGCCAAAACAGTGAAAGCAACAATCAAGATGTAGCAGTCCAACTAATATAGATAGCGTACATAAAAAGTAATTGTTTGAGTACAACTTAGTCAAGATTATAATGAATTCATATTGTTGTTTGTGTTCTTAAGTTTTGTATAATTATTTGTTTTAACCTTTCAATTTTTGTTTGGACTGGTGCTATATTTTGTCACGAGAGTCCTTTTATCAAGTTTAGATTCCACATATATTTTCTCTTGTTTTTTTTTTTTAGTTAAACGTTATGCAACTCAGAGGCCTATTTAATGTAAACACGTTGATAAAGTTTTCTCTGTGTGCAATATTTTCAAAGTTTAAAACTCCTGTAAAAAATGGTGCTGGGTGCCGTGTCTTCACTTTTATTGCCTCGGCGCAATATTTTGTTGACGAACAGAGAATATCGTCAGTTGGTAAAGTTTCCCAGTTTGGCACGGTAGAGAGAGCAAGGGATGAGAATAATGATGTTTTAATCAACATCTCTTGTCAGTGAAAGAACTGCTTAGCAATACTTACGGTGATGCTGAGCCCAAAGGTGTGAAGAATGTCTTGAGGAGGAAAAGAGGTAAAGTAGGAAGAGTAAAGGAGAGTTAGTAACCAGCTGGAAATGGTGTTGATAGGAGGTCAACAGCCAAGGTGACAAAATGAAAGGTGGCGGAAAGGACAGTAATGAGATACATTGGCTAGATCAGGGGTTTTCAAACTGTGGTCCGTGGACCACAGGGGGTCCGCAAGGACAAGACAGGGGGTCCGTGGACAGCAAATACTTTTTATGGACAATTTGATTTTATATATGTTTTTTAATCGAAATCTTTTAATTGACAATAAACCTATTTGTTATATACTGTTAAATAAATGAATGTAAAAATATGTTATTTTAAGCAAATATTTATGCATAAATTTCATATGCGTTTATAAGGGGGTCCCTAAGGTAAAGCCTGAAATATAAAGGGGTCTGCAAGTCAAAAAGTTTGAAAACCCCTGAGCTAGATGATCTCAGTCAGGGAGGTGCTAAAAGGTTGTAGTAGTGTAAGACTATAAATACCTATTAATGTACACACACATATTCAGACAAGCAGAGAAGCAATGGTGGTGAGGTAATTAGAGAAAGCCATGTAATGCATAGTTATATGAGGTGTGATTGTGTGTCTATGTGCATATATATCTATATGAACACTTGTATGTGTGAAAAATGTACAAGTGGAGGTATTAAGATCAGAAAAGGAATAATTATTTATAAATATGCCTGATGGAGAGCTGTGCTAATTGTAAATGGAAGTCATTTCTTTTGTTGTTAATGACTTTGAGAGGATCCATGTTGAATGGTAATTTCTGAACATTGAGAGGGGTTGAAGGAGGGGTTTGAAGAATTCAAATTTTAGGGTCATGGTATTGTTCTGAGAGTTTTTGTAAATAACAGATTTATTCACTAAACTAGTCTCCCAAATGGTGTTCCATTATGGCTACATATATACAATGAATTACAGAGTTTATTTGCAGTGCAACACATGAGGTACAGCCAAAGTTTTGGATGATATTTTACTCAGATTTTCAGTCAGTTATCTTTGTGGTGTTTGAAATGATGAGACAGATGTGACATCAGTAAACGATGTGTTTGAAGCAGCCTGGCTGGGTGGAGCTAGGGGTTAACCCGTTAGCATTTAAACTGACCATACCTGGCCCAAATATCCTACCAGTTTTCTGTTCAAACTGAACTGTTCATTCCTCTCACACCTCCCCTACAATATCATTCTAAAACTATGCAATCACACCATTGAAATCTCAAAGCTACAAGACAATGTACGACAAATTCAAAACAGTATAAATAAATAAGGATTACATTTGACAAAGTAATCTGAATACTAAAGAGTTAAGGAGCTAACTAAAAGAAATTTTTTATCTCTTCAGAAAGAGAGAAAAGGTGGTTACAGGGTCAAGAAGGAAAAGCTTGTTGAAGAATCTGCAGTTCATTTGAATTGTAAGTGGGTGGAAAATTAGAGATAAGGAAATTTAGTGTTTAGGTGTACACATGTCTGGTAGGAGTGCAGAGGTTTTGCTGATAAATTCTGCTTTGAGAGCATGTATGCATGCATATCAAATTTCCCATTGATAATTGCAACAGTAGCATATGTTGACTGATTTTGGAAAATAGTTATATTTATACATGAAACGTTGGAGTAAGTAAAAGTTTTATAGATTGATACTCTATTTAACAATGAATATTCGTTCTGTATTAAATACTTGTCAGATTGTTGCTATACATGCAGCACTGCTATGTTCCATTTAGGTTGGTTGGCTTGATGGATTTACACAAGTATATGGTACATTGCATTTATTACTGGATATATCAAACCATAATTAAAATTGAAGTTTCTTAAATGACTTTTAGGGAATTTTAGAATTTGTTGGGTTCTAATATTATCAGAGCTGTTATGAGAAAAGGTAGAAGTGTGATGGTGGTGGTGGTGGTGATGATGGTGATGAATTTCTTGAAGTATTTTTTAGTATGTATAACGTTCCATTATCACAATTAATTCATTCCGTTGTTCTTTTATTTCAATTTTCAGTGGATGAATCTGAATACCAACCTCCAATTCTGTTTGATTTCATGACTGAAGATGGCTGTCAGCTGTATGGGATGTGTTACAAACCTTACAATATGGAACCTGGAGTAAAATATCCAACAGTATTGTTTGTATATGGTGGTCCACAGGTGCAACTGGTGAATAACTCCTTTAAAGGTCTCAAGTAAGTCAATCTCTATCAGATAGTTGGTAATGGTTGTGTGACTTTTACATCAGATTTTCTTTGCTCAAAATTGTAACAACATTATCATACTGTCATCATCATTAGCTTTTATACATCCTATTAAGAAGGACTGCAACTTTTGTATGCAATTAGTTTGGAAAACTTTTGTTTCTTTATAAAAGCTGGTCTGTTTACCAAGTGTTAAAATCTCTGTGATGATGACTTGTATATTTAATTCTTAATACTTCCTGGTAGGCTCAAATGTGAATATTGCTAATCGCTAATAGAGTTTGTCACAGGAGAACAGTTTCGCCTTTATGATGAATATGCGTTCATAACACACTCCATTTATTTGTACAAGGGATTCTGGGACACTGGTGTTTTGACATATTGTCTTTCATCAACCAGAAGTACCTCTTGAATTGATGAATCTAACAAGAGCCAATGGTCTTGTTTATAATTTTAGCAAATAAACTGTTCACTGATTCATGCTGATATCTGCCAACCAATAATAATTGATCATACAGTGAAAAGCGAAATTCAGAACAATGAACTGCATATTTATTCTTGATGTGTTCCAGCAGATTCAAATGAGAATATATTAATTGCTGTTGTGTTTATCACAGGAGGATGGCAAATTTGAAACTTAGATTATGTGCTTTTGTGGGTCTTTTCTGTTGCTGGCACAGATTTTGAAATTTTAAAATTAAGTGAAAATTTTCAAATTTAGTATATTGATGTAATTTTTTAGGCTAAATCCAATTTTGTTATTCATTTGTTCCAGAAAAATTTTTGAAAAATGTTATTGGGATTTAAAGTTGGATAATTTTACCCAACTAGAAATATATATGTATAAACTAAGCAAGTTAATTTACTTATTTTTGTATCAATTTACCAGAAGCCTTATCTTTGTTGACCAATAGTTTTCCATTTGAATGTACATTTTATTTTCATTGAATGAATTTTTGTTATATTTTAGGTTTCTCCGTTTACATACATTAGCCACTCAGGGATATTCAGTTGTTCTTATAGATGGACGAGGATCCTGTCATCGAGGCCTCAAGTTTGAAAGTCATATAAATGGCTGTTTGGTCAGTAGTTTCTTATATTTTACTTAATGTTTTAAGGAATATATTAAATAACTCATGGCTGAACATCTTTTATAATCATAGAAAAAAAGTGGGGAAAAATATTCATTTCAGTAGAGATGTAAAGTAACAATCTTATATTTTAACATTAAAAATCGGAAGGATCTGATTTTGTTGTACATGAAACCATAGAAAAAATTTTTAGCTGGATGCAAGTGAGTACTGCTACACTTAAGTGATTGTTAGTGGGGGAGAGTAATCTGTTGGATCAACATTACTGTATTACTAATTATTTAGATATTGATAGAATTAATGATAAATTTGAAATGACAAAAGTCTGAATCCAAGCCATGGCTGTTTCAAACTCTATACTGCAAAGCATAATACCCATTTTGCTATTACCTTGATCATCTTTACCATCTCAGCCATATTAAATATATATATCAAGGTAAAATTTCTAATCCGATGTATGTTAATTGATAAGTAATAAATGACATTGACAGTAAATTGCCTGGCACCTATCTTCACTGTTGCTGTTTATCATATTAACTTGGTTTGTATTTATTTTCAGGGTAATGTTGAATTAGAGGACCAAGTAGCAGGATTGCATTGGCTTTCATCACACGTGGACTTCATTGACTTGAACAGAGTAGCCATTCATGGTTGGTCTTATGGTAAGTTGGCAGGAGATCGTTACAGATGCTAATTTGCTCCATGGTGTATTTTAACTTAAACAGGTTGAAGAGAATTTATTATATACTTGCTCTGTTCTTTTTTTAAAACATTTAACCTTCTGAAATGCACAAAGATTATTTTTTCCCTCTCATCTCTCAAAGAAGGCGCAAGCACTTTCACATTACAATATAGATCTTTTTACAACAAAATCTTATATGGAACCCCAAGGGCAAAATGAAGCCCAGTTGAGAACCACTGAAATACATGACTGAACTGTAAAAAAATTAGAATATACAATATCTTTTTCTTTTATGTAATATCAAACCAGTGCTGCTGTTATATTGTTTTAATCCAAGTGAAAAAAAAAAAATTACATGTTGACATTCATGGGCTCAGATACTATTACCTTGTAAAAATTCATTTGATTTGGTTGAACTGCTTGAGAATGCATAGGGAACTGACCGAGAGACAGAATTTTATGTATATAGATAGATGATGTTACACCTATCGTGGAGATAGGTACATTTCTTTATTAATTATCTGTACAGTCTTCTGAAGTTCTCTCCCTTAATTGTATATTCTAATTTTTTTTTACAGTTCAATCATGTATTTCAGTGGTTCTCAACTGGGTTCATATTGCCATTGGGGG
>NC_068998.1:19090613-19094970 GCF_001194135.2 Octopus bimaculoides | reverse complement strand
GGGGGGGGGGGGAGTCCATATAAGATTTTGTTGTTAAAGTTCATGTGCAATAAATTGGTCATACTTCTACAATACACAAAATATTTTTACAATTTTTTTAATACACAATTCCTAATAATATTTAATTATGAAAATGCAAAAAGATTTTTAAACATCTGGGGGTCCATCCAAGTAAAATAGGAATCAGGGGGACACATAGGTAAAAGAATGATTGAGAACCGCTGATGTATATCATCGCACACTCACATATACACACACATCTTGCCCACTTCTGATATGGCTGCTACAAGTACCTACAAACACATAGGAATTGATTGGATAGTGGAAAAAGTCAGAACTAATTCAGACTCCAGCACTACACCACATACACTTAACAGCAGCAAATCAGAATGTGTATTAGGGTTCTTGATAAGACAGAGATGTATGGCATTTCTTTCATTTAGCTTTTCTCTTTAGAATTTATATATTTCAAACTTAAATTAGTTTGCTTTAATTTTCTATTCAATACGTTGATAACATTTAAAGGCTAATTTCTATGTTAAACTTATTTGTTGTTTTTCATGCAATCAGTACATCTCAATGATTTGAGAGCTTTCAAGTATTTTCTGTTTCAAAATTGCTCAAGGCTTTCACATTATTGAGATATTCTGATTACATAAAAAAAGTAAATAAGTTAAACATATTTAATGCATGAAATATCATTAAAAAAATCTAAATTATTAAATATGTGCAGAGAAGACAGGGAAACATTATCGGTGATTAATTTTAATTTTCCATTTTTTTAGGTTATGGGAGATAAATCTGGTCACATTTCTATCTTAATCCAACCTTGTCAGTAAAGCCTAACAGCCGTCATGATTACTGTCAAAGTAGTAATGAAAAATCTTACGTATTGTTTTTCATAAGGATGATGTTTCTGAATGACTTAATTTCTAAACCTTTTAATTTTTTATGCCAACAAAAATATATAAACCTTGTACATTTGCTTAATGTTTCTTTCACCACCAGTTGGCAAGCATGTTAAACATTATGCTTCACTGTGAGATCATAAGACTAAAACATGTCAGGAGTTATCTCACCATAGCAGCTGGAAAAATGAAAATCATTTTAGTCTTTGACTTGTTTTGTTCTATTTTCATACATGTATTTCTAGTTAGCTTTTTACTGCTTCTTCATACATTATATATATATATATATATATATGTGTGGAGGTGCAATGGCCCAGTGGTTAGGGCAGACTTGCGGTCATAGGATTGCAGTTTCGATTCCCAGACCGGGCATTGCGAGTGTTTATTGAGTGAATGCACCTAAAGCTCTATGAAGCTCCGGCAGGTGGGTTGGTGGTGTGATCCCTGCTGTACTCGTTCACCACGACTTTCTCTCACTCTTTTTTCCTCTTTCTGTTGTACCTGTATTTCAAAGGGCCAGCCTTGCCACACTCCGTGTCATGCTGAATCTCCCTGAGAACTACATTAAGGGTACACGTGTCTGTGGAGTGCTCAGCCACTTGCATGTTCATTTCACGAACAGGCTGTTCCGTTGATCAGATCATGTGGAACCCTCGTCATCGTAACTGACAGAGTGCCATAGTATATATATATATATATATTCGAGACACTGGTTATAATGTGCTGTCACCAATTTATGGTTTTTCTGATTTTCTATTTCATTCTTCTATAGGTGGCTATTTATCACTGATGGGACTTGCACAGAAGTCAAATATTTTCAAGGTAATGTTGTTTTTCCTTTGTCTTCAATAAGCACTGTTTGTTAGAAAGGGAATAATGTAATGTCTATGCCTTGCACAAGTGTTTAGATATATTTGAATTGGCTATTACCATAAATGGCAGTTAGAGCGAAGAGTTGGCTTGAAAAGGGCATAACTTCTTTTTCTGCTTAGTACATGGTGTCTTTTGATTTGCACAAAACTTATTTTTATGAATTTATAAGTAAAAACTACTACACTAGTGAAAAACAGTTTCCCAATACAACTTGCCAACCCCATATATATAACGTATATATGCATATACTCATTTACTATTTGTTTATATATATATATATATATATATATATGACTATCCTCAAAAGGGCCACACCATCAATGGAGAGTACTATGTCAACTTGTTGAAGCAGTTACAAAAGGTTATCAAGACCAAACACCCAAGAAAACTGACGAAAGGGTCTTGTTTCTTCAGGTCAATGCTCCAGTACACAAGTTCTTGGTTTCAATGGTGCTGTGCATGACTCTGATTTTGAACTGGTTGATCACCCTCCTTATTCTCTTGATTTGGCCCCATCTGACTATCATTTCCCCAACATGAAAAAACACTCGGCTGCGACCCAACATCACGATGATGATGTCATATCTGCTGTTGATGACTTTTTTGACCAGCATGATGGAAACTTCTTCGCCAATGGGATCCAAACACTGCAACACCAATGGAATAAGTGTGTGTGTGGACTGTAAGCGGGAACTATGTTGAAAAACAAAGCACATTTGATTGCATTCAATGAAATATCTTGGTTGGCCTATGAACATTTTAGCCAACCTTCATGCATGGTTGCTGTATGTCTTGTTTTATGCTTGAGATTTGGTGTTTGTGTTTAGTAACAATAAGTGTTAGTATAATGAACATACAGCACTTATGTCTTAATTCCCAGGTAAAGTTTAAATCTTCAACACTGTCGGCACCACTTGGTTGAGTGGTACTTTCCAGGTATTGAAACCATAATGATATCTGATAGGTATCTGATGGGATGTATACATTTGATATACTTGTTTATTTGTACAAGTTGCTGGCTGTTAACCTTATGTTACTTGTTTTATCATTGTTTCATAAGTTGCACTTCAATAAGATTCTAGTTCTTGTAGGTGTTAAATCTGTTTAGGGAGTTCATAAGGTTTTGTTTGTCAGTATGTACAAGGGATGCTCACAAGGAAGAAGACAGAAAGAAAAGTACAGGGGTGGTAATATTACAATAAATAAATGTCAAAAAAAAAAAAAAAAAAAAAAAAAAAAAAAAACCATAGGCTGTTACTGGTTTACAGTGTCTGGTGGCCTATTTTTAAAATTCTGCCAAGATTTATTTCTTAGAATACAGACATAAAGAAAAAAAATTCTTGTCCTGGAATTTACATAGTCATTGGAAGCTCTCAAGTTCTTTAAGACTGATAGTTTTTCAAGAGAACATACTGAACATCTTTTTGACCCATTAAATTAGGGTTTGGTTTTGGAAAAGATTTTCCATTTGATGTCCCTTCATCTTTAAGTTTCCAGATTAAAGCTGAAGTGAATGTCTCTTATTATGGTGCCTAAAAGTCAAAAGATGGTTGTTAGATTTGGATTTAACTTTTCCTTCCACTGCTCTGATATAATGCTTGATTTCTGTTTGGGCTTGTTGTCATAGTTTGCTGATACTAGTACTTCATAAACAACAGTGGATATATATATATATATATATATATATATATGTCTGAAATTTTGTGTTGGTTATTCTTTTAATAACATTTAGGACAAATGGTGCGAAGTGGTTAAAATTAGGAATCAATGCAGGTTATATAACTTATTTAACTCTTTAGCATTCAGATTACTCTGTCAAATGTAATGTTTATTTATTCACTTGGTTTTGAATTAGTCATGCAATATCTTGTAGCTTTGGGATTTTGATGATGTGATTGTTTAGTTTTAGAATAACATTGTAGGGTTGGTGTGAGAAACTGGATTTGGCTGATTTGAACATAAAACAGAGAGAATATTTCGACTGGATACGACTAGTTTGAATGCTAAAAGGTTAATGTTTATCTCTCCTTTATGGTGTTTGCCATCATGCAGCTAAAAATGTTGACTATTAGTATTTTTATTAAAATAATTATATTCATTTCTAGCTACAACTTATGTTTTCATTTCACTTGCTCACCTACGAAGCAATTCAAGAATTATTAACTATTCCTTTTTGATCCTAACATTCTGTTCTCCTGTTCCCTGAGGGAGAGACATGATATAGTATAGGGTCAAACCTTCTCAGGAATTTTATGTAAAAAAATAACTGAGAACTCTTGTTTTTGTTAGCATTCCTTAAAGTGTTGTTGCATTTATATAAACATTGTTGTAGTGTTTTGAGTATTCCTATTGTAGCTGCTCACTATCTTGGAAGGTTTGGTACATCTCTGTTAATGCTTGCTATTTATGTATTCCATAAATCATTCTCTCTCTCTGTTAATAATTTACAATAATATCAATGGCTACAGTGTGCTACAAGTAGTATCATTCATTATTGAGATGTGTGTGTATATATATATATATATAGGTGAAAAACTAGAGGTAGTCGATAGCTTCCGCTACCTGGGCGACCAAGT
>NC_068998.1:19085349-19090513 GCF_001194135.2 Octopus bimaculoides | reverse complement strand
ATATATATATATATATGTTATTTCTAATTTACAGCTGGCCATAGCTGGAGCTCCTGTTGTCAACTGGCGACTGTATGATACAGGCTACACTGAACGATACATGAATCTTCCCAATATCAATCCATCTGGTTACAATGAAGGATCTGTACTTTTTTATATTGATATGTTCCCTGATGAGTGAGTAATATGAAATTATTATTGTCTACTGGCTTGCTGGGGCAGGTGTTGTTTATTTTTTTTCTTTTGAAATTTAGTTGACGTTGCTAAACACCAAAATAACACAAGACTGTTTGGACATACACTTAAGATATTAATTTGGATTGTTTAGATCAAAGAAAGTTACAAGTTTTATCAGTTCTATCAATAATAAAGTGATTGCCAGGAAGTTTAATTAATTGAAATTGCATCTTTTGTAACGAAAACATGTTTTAAATGACTGATTCAGATTTAAAAAAAAAAAGGGAAATAATCCAAAATTATAATTTATATTATGGACTACAGAATACAGGCTCCATTTGAGATTTCTAAACTGTTCAGCCTTTCTGCTGTCTGTTATAATCTAACATCAGCAGCAGTTGTAACATTGTATCTTTTTAATGTCCATTTTGCTTTGTTTTAACATATAGTATATTTCTGTGTAATGTTTCAAAAATTTCTTACATAATTTGAAACCATTGTTTGTTCAATCTGTGCAGTTACAAGAAAGTGTCCCTGTATGGTAGACATTGTCTTAAGTTTTGAAGATGCTCAATGTTTGGGAGATCTTGTAATAACTGGATAAGATAGCTGTCTGTTACAGCTTTTACTTATAAGATGATTTGAACTCAGCCTTGCTTAGCCATTGTTTAATCTGTTCAAATCTACAGGCTGCATTTTACTTTGTATTTGTTGTTAATAAATTTAGATGAAGGAGAGGAAGCATTTTCATTTTCATGTGATGCTAACCAAAATTATGTATAAATTTGTGTTGTCTTACTTTAAGGTTGCATTTTATATTTTGCTATTTCAGAGAAAATCGCTTGCTAATCATTCATGGCTTGTTAGATGAAAACGTCCACTTCCACCACACAAACTGCTTAGTTAATGAATTGATACGATCTTGTAAACCATACAGGTTACAGGTGAGTGACTTAATGGACAATTTCAGTCCAAAGTTCTAACTGTCATTGTCATTGTTTCTGAGGTAACTACTATTAAACTAATATTTGGTATGTTTTTGGGCCTAGTCCTATATATATAATACTGCTGTTCTCATCATCGTTTAACGTCCGCTTTCCATGCTAGCATGGGTTGGACGATTTGACTGAGGACTGGTGAACCAGATGGCTGCACCAGGCTCCAATCTGATCTGGCAGAGTTTCTACAGCTGGATGCCTTTCCTAACGCCACCCACTCCGAGAGTGTAGTGGGTGCTTTTGCGTGTCACCTGAATGAGGGCCAGTCAGGCGGTACTGGCAATGGTCACACTCAAAATGGTGTTTTCTACGTGCCACCTGCACAGGAGCCAGTCCAGTGGCACTGGCAACGACCTCGCTGGAATGGTTTTTCACGTGCCACCGGCACAAGTGCCAGTAAGGCGATGCTGGTAGCGATCACACTCAAATGGTGCTATTTACGTACCACTGGCATGGAAGGCAGACAGTTGCTCTGGCAATGATTACGCTTGGACGGTGCTGTTAGCGCTTCACTGGCACAGGTGCCACTCATCGAATTTGATTCAATTTTGATTTCTGTTAGCACTATTTCAGTATCAGTTCTATTATTTTAGAAGTAAATTTTACTTGTTATCCTGAAGGGAACATTTATTTTGACTAGTTTATCCTGATTTCTACCGTTCTCTCTGTAAATTGAGCTTCCAATAAATTTGGTTGCAGTTCATGTGTGAAATAGATATTATGTACAAGACCTCTGTTACTGGCTTTGCCTGAAACTGGAAACACACTTTTGGTGGATAACTATAGCTTGTTTCAATTGGATCAGGAAACAACTGCTGTAAGAATATTAAAACATGAATACTTATTGGATACTTATTTTTAATAATGTCATATGTTGCATTATTTGACAGTAGCAATGTAATTGGGATTGCTTTAATCATTGCTGTTTTCTATTGCTGTGTCTTGCTCGATGACGCAGGTTTAATTGTATTTTTAACATCTCTTATAATTATCACTAAAAGGTCGATGACTTGTCTAGTACTTTTCCAAGTCGATAATGTGAGCTTTTCCTTCCAAATTCAATATTAAAGATGGTGTTATCATTTCTTTCTGTAGGTCTATCCAAATGAGCGCCATGGAATACGCAACCATGATGCAAGTGAACATTACAAGACAATGGTGCTCAGTTTCTTACAGGCACATTTGTGAAGCCCTCTGCTGACTTATTTTTACCAACAACATAAATAAGGAGAATGGTTTATGAAGCTGATGGCAGTGTCTCTTCTCTCACTTATCTTGAAACAATGCTCCAGTGAATTTTTGTATCAAAATTAAAAAACAAAAACAAAAAGACAACTGACAAGAACAAAGGAAAATTTGAAAAATTTTGAAACCCTTGACCTGTATAGTTGTAATGGTACTTGGTTTGCCTGCCATCTAGACTAACTTTGAGCTTCTCTATTGTCATGGCTTATTTACCTGAAGCTGTTTGAACTTTCCATTCCTCCACCCTATTTATTTCTACCATTAAAGTTATCTCCCCTACTTTAAAAGAAAAGAAACCAAAAGAAAACAACCTTATGTACTTCTTTTCTCTCTTTCTGTAGTTGCCCCCATGTTTGACCAGTTTTTCCACACTGTTTGTATGGAACTAACAGCATACAACATACTAAACAACTACAAATTTAGGTTATCCACTTTTCTTCTGACACTATTCAGAACAAAAAGAAAGACAAAATAAGGGGGAAAAAAGGAGCTTTTTAAAAAAAATAAACAAAGTTTGAAACATAAATAAAAATGGAAAAAAAAAAACAGTATGAAAAAGCAAATGTGGAAATTTATTAGACAATTGAGACTATATTATGTGTGTGTGTGTGTGTGTGTGTGTGTGTGATGTTTCCACTCGAAGCAACCCTCATTCTTGCTAAGCTTGAACAAATGAATACAAGAATTCTGTTTGTCTTTCACTGTTTTATCATACAACCCTGATTTCATTAATTTCTTTTTTTGTGTGTGTGTGTATGTGTGTGTACATGCATGTGTGTGTGTGTATGAGTATTATGTATGTATGTATGTATGTGTGTGTGTGTGTGTATATACATGCGTCTTTTGCGTTGAAGTATCTACTCACCATTTTTATAATTTCCTCTTTTTTTTTGTATTGTAGCTATGGTGGTAGTTATTTTCTAATGTGAAATGATAATAGGATTAACTTTTGGATAAATCCTACTTCTGAATGTCTTCATTTCTTTTCTTTCTTTTCACTCTGACGCCTTATTTAAGAATTTCTTTTTTTTATCTTCTCCCTTAAAAGAAGCTGTTGTTACTCTACCAAGAAAACTTATTATTACATCAGTTCTACATTCCTCAAATCTCTTCAGGTGCTCTCGTTTCGTTATTTCCTTTTCCCTCATCATGAGTAAATACTGATGCTCTGACCACCCAAATGTTTTTCAATAGCTTGTGTTCTATAGACTTCTTCCAATCCAAAAACATTTTCGATTTTTGGGGCTATTTTATTGGGAGCATGATCAAGTAACGTTGGCAACTATCTAATGGCTGCTTGATTGCTTGAAGACTAGCCATGTTGTTGTGTCTGTATATATGCAGTACTGAAATCCAAAATGGCCATGATATTTCTTTTTTATATTTCAAAAACTCTTGTACTGGTGATTGTCATAACATCTCTGAATTATGTGATTAACTTGTAAATCATAGATTGAGGAATTTACAAAACAACTTATAATGCTTTCATTATCCATGATTTGAGAGATTGTGATATCATTATCATAGATTTAATGAAAGTTTGATTTTAGTTAATTTTTTTTTTTTGTGGTTAAACTACTCAGTATTGAACAATATTAACCACACTTATCATTGACAGATATTCATTTCCAGCAAATGTTACATTTTCTCCCAGCTTGTAATTTACAAGTGTATAATTTCACTGTAATCACTTGAGCTGACTGCTGACTGATGTAATCTCTTTGATATCATCATAATGTTTTTAATCTTTAATTAACTTCAAGGTGTTTTTAATAGTAATAGTCTTGATATCTCTAACTCAAGACACCACTGTATATTTCTTTTCTTTTTTTTTTTTTTTTTTAATTAAGTTTTAAATTAGAGAATGTGAAGATAAATGTCAACCAAAATTGCTTTATATTTAATGCAAATTTCTTTTGGTTAAGATCATTCATTCTTGAAGATTGATTTTAAAATTATGGACAATTGTTTTCCTGCAATATATTGACGTATCTACTCCCAACACAGGTGACTTAAAGACCTTTGGACTCATCTATTCTTTCTTGTAAAAAGGAGCTCCTGTTTTGACTCAATGCCTATAGACTTAATGAGAAGTGACTTAATCTACGAACTCTTCAGTTCTTATGAGCTGCAATTGAAAAGAAAAAAAAACTCAGATATTTAGAAGACAAAAAAAAAATTAATTAATAAAACCAACCAACCAAATCTTAACAAATATGCTCATTTAAGTTTCATATGTTGAACTTGAAGTAAAATTAAGTTTCAGAAATGAAGACATATTAAAGACAAATGAAAAGAGATTTACTGCCGAAGGAGATTGTGTTGCTTTTTATTTTAAGATTACCAATATATGACTATATGATCGTTAAGTAAAAGTGCTCCTCAGTTATGAGTGGTTTATGTCCCAAGTGTTAGATAGTTCTTTTTTACTGTATTTGTACATAATTTACTTTTTGTCTTTTAATGTATTTTATTTATTTAAAAAAAAATTTCTTTTTCTTTAATATGGCATTTCTTATCTTTGGTTGAGTCATACTTACCAATATTGAAAACTTATGTTTTGACTCATCAGGGATGCTTCTGTGTAGTCTCATGAGCTAATGAGGGAGCCCATAACTAGTCATTTGATCTGCAGGAAGTAGTTGCCAACAAATCCTCAAATTATTAGATCAAGATTTATTTGTTTTTCTTTTATTGCTAGTCATAATCCTAGACACAAGGCCTGAAGTTTTTTTTTGGGGTGG
>NC_068998.1:19083569-19085219 GCF_001194135.2 Octopus bimaculoides | reverse complement strand
GTGGGGGGTGTAGTCAATAAGGAGAGGACTAATTACATACTCAATGCTTCTCTTATCATAAGCAGAAATATTCTTGATGACTCACTTTATCAAACAGCAAAATATCTAATTAGTTGGTAGGTGGTGAAATGTGATGATGTGACATTCATACTCAAGAGTGTTAGTGATATTGATGAAGTGAAATGGCTTCAATTAGAAATTGGAACTGAATTATAGATTCAGCTTGGTGATAGTTTACCACTGTTCACTGTTGAGGTAACAGCTAAAGGTAGAAGACATATATTAGGATAGGAACATGACTGAACTGATGTCAGTCTATTTCTTGCATTGATTGATTGCCTTTCATCTTGGAAGGAAAAGTCAACCGTTGTGGGTTTTGAATTTGCAACCAAGTCACATAAAACTAAATGCAGTATGGCATTTAACCCATCTCTATAGAACTTCAGTCATTTCCATTGCACCAGCATTTAATCTAGCTGTATTTGACCCAAATATTCTATGCGTTTTATGTGCAAACTGGTCAGACCCAGCCAGTTTATGTCCCCCTAATTTAGTGTGATTCAGCAAAAGAGAATGATGCAAAATAAATACTAGACTTTAAAATTAGTACTGGGATCTATTTGTTTGGCTAAACCCTTCAAGGCGTTGTCCTAGTATGATCTCAGTCCAGTGGCTGAAGCAAGTAAAAGATAGAAGACAATATACTGCGTTCGATACAATCGAGTATCTCCGCCGTCTCTTTATTATCAACACCATCATTAAACTACAAATTAACACAACTCGGTTAATTGTTTCCGACAATAATTGATGTTCTACAAATTTAGGTGCAGCTCACGTGAAGTATTGTCCTATTATTATTTGGAACTGTACAAGACAACCTGGCAGAATTGTTAGTGTATCAGGCAAAAGGCTTAGCAACATTTTTTTCCCTCTGTCTCTTAACATTCTGAGTTCAAATTCCGCCGAGGTTAACTTTAGGTTTTTTTTTTTTGAAGTACCAGTTGATAAATATGGAGCAATTAAAATGGGGACACCTTTTAGTGTAATTCGTGAATATTTTGTGGATTCTTTGCACGCAAGAACGTACATACATATTTATGTACGTTCCTTAAAAAAATTGCTGATGTGCCAAAATTTAAAACCATGTTTTGGGGACAGTATTGCTGCTGCACATAAACATCCTAGAGCAGGGGTTTTCAAACTTTTTGACTTGCGGACCCCTTTATATTTCAGGCTTTACCTTAGGGACCCCCTTATAAACGCTTATGAAATTTATACATAAATATTTGCTTAAAATAACAAATATTTTTACATTTATTTATTTCACGGTATTTAACAAATAGGTTTATTGTCAATAAAAGATTTCGATTAAAAAACATATAAAATCAAATTGCCCATAAAAAGTATTTGCTTTGCGGACCCCTTGTGGTCCGCGGACCACAGTTTGAAAACCCCTGTCCTAGAGCACAATCAGAAAAAAGCCCACCAGACAGAATGGCATTAAGTCACTCATAGACAAGCTCCAGTCTCAGTTGTGCAGACTTCTCTCACTCACACACACACTCTTTCTCTCTCTCTCTCTCTACCTTTTCTATTGCAACTGTAAGGACCCTTGCTCGTCAGAGCTAACTGGGTTCATTCATGTCACTT
>NC_068998.1:19078921-19083337 GCF_001194135.2 Octopus bimaculoides | reverse complement strand
TATATATATATATATATATATATATATATATATATATATATATGTTTGTGTGTTTGTACCCCCATCGTTTGGCAACCGGTGTTGTTTTATTTTGTGCTCATAGCATAGAGGTTCGGCAAAAGAGATCGATAGAGAGTAAGCACTAGACATTTTATTTGATTAAATCTTTCAACACGGTGCTGCAGCATGGCCGTAGTCCAATGGTTACAGCAAGTAAAAAATAAAAGTTAAAAAAAGTTTACTGGTTCTCCGCGGATACTGTTTTAGCTATTTCAGCGAGTTCTGGTTACAGGTTGAGCCTTTTGGGCATCAGAAAAGCGAGTATAATTGTGATTGATGGGAGACTGACAATTCAGTAATATCATTAAAAAATCGCAGATCACTTGGTAGCGGTTCTCGACTGCAATTCTAGCTATAAGTTCTGTAAGCTAGAGGACAAGTGACACCAGATTAGCTTATTATAACACCCAAAATATTTGTTCCCATCCGCAGTAGTGGGCTCCAACAAGCTGAGATATGCCATTAACGGTTCTTGACGAAAAGAAAACTTCAGAGCAAGTTAAATAAAACGCGATACGTCACAATAAAAGTTTTCTTTGTCATAGAAACATTGGTTGCCACGGCAACGAAGATGCTATATGAAGCTTATAGCATTTGTTTATTCAGCGGTATTTCAAATTACCAATATAATATCCTCGGCGCGGCGAGCCATGCATAGTGTCGTACCTTTCATCCTACTGGCGTCCAAGTAAAATCAGGTACTGGAGTTCAAATGATCAACTTCATCTTTAAAAGTGATACCCTAGTATGACTGCATGCAGTCTGGTAACAGAAACCAGTTAAGTTTTTTTGGTAGTATAGATTAAAATATATCATTTCGCTACACTGAAGGTGAAGCGTACAGGCTAAGGGACAAAACACTTGTTGATCCCGAGATACCCGCTGACGATGTGGAAAGGTTTTTCAGCATTGCGATGGGTTTAGAAGAGCTTGCAAAACCTCTGAGTAGCAGCTGTAGTTTCTGATGTTTATTTCACCTGAAATATTATCTAAGAGAGAATATTCGCTGGTTCAACGTCCATTAATTCTTAATTCAACGTCACTTTAATTCTTAAGACATTTCACTCTTAGAAAACCAATCCCATTAACGTGACTATATAGCGAGAGTATTACGTGATCAACGAGTGTTCCATTAGCTTGTACTGGTGATTTAAAGTCTTTTAAATATGGAGCAATTAAAATGGGGACACCTTTTAGTGAAATTCGTGAATATTTTGTGGATTCTTCGCACGCAAAAACGTACATAGATATGTATGTACGTACGTACGTATGCGTGTATGCAAGTATTTATGTATGTTTATGTATGTATGTTCTTTGGTTGTTATTTTTTTGTGCGTTTGTGTAATGGCAGCATGTTCATCTGTTTCAATTATATCGCATCGATCGTGATCCGTGTTGTTTACGGTCCTCTCAGGAGAAGAATTCACTGGTCTGGTCCAAATCTCGTTTACTTTACGATGTTAGAACCCAGTCATCTTTCATTCTTTTCATAAAGCAACCGAGAAGCCTTCCCTTGCATCTACATATATCATTACAAGAATTTATTTCGGGTTTATGCAGTACATGAACGGGAGAAGAGATGTTGCAATGAGCGGGTACTTCAAATAGAGAAGTGCTCATTCACTCCTATAGTGATGTCCGCATCAAGAAGGATGAGAGAAGAGGCTAACAAGCACCACAAGAGAATTGCTCTCCTAATTGCTGAGAAACAAAACGAAAGATACTCTGATGTTCCGTAACTGTATAAGAACAACAATACTAAAGAGTATCCTAAATGCATTTCGTGGAATAAGGAGGAAGGGATAGTGGAGACCAAGTTTCACCTATTTCTACGCTGTCATTCAACTTTATAGAATTCACCGAGGCCTTCTAGGATGTCCTATACGTAGTTCCCTAATCTTCATAGTGCAGTTAGTTCTCGGTGGTGTTATATATCGACATTGGATTGGATTGCCCATGTTCAGTCCACTGCAGGACGAGGGCTTCAGCACGTTTTCTCCACCAACCACGGTTTTATGTGTAAGCTGTGAATTTGAGATTGAGATCATACTGGTTTGATGAGTGTACTCTGCTACACTGGTTCGACATGACTTGGTAGAGGGGTGCAGTTTTTATACTCATACCTAGGAGTAGTTAAGTCGATTTCATCGACTCCATTGCTCAACTGCTTCTTATTTTATCGACCCACGAAAGGATGAAAGGCAGAGTCGGCTTCGGCTGAATTTGCACTCAGAACGTCAGGAAGGATGAAACAGCTAAGCATTTCGCCCGGCGTTCTATTGATTCTGCCAGTTCGTCGCCTATATGGACATTATATTTAAAAATAAAATTAAAGAAAAAATAGAAGCGTTATTGTTCCTTAATCTCTGAACGAGAGATATTCAATAGCAGTACTTTAAAATAACACTTTGGAGGTGAAATTATTTTTCCTATTTTTTTGTGTGTTTGAACGAATCTGATCATCAAAGCCATCGGAAATCCTTTGTTTTTTAGGTAAACCCTCTACTTCAAAAAGAGACGCAGATTTAATAGAAAAAAAAATACCATTATTCATATTAAAGACTAATATACATTCTGAGTTCGAATTCCGCCGAGGTCGACTTTACTTTTCATTTTTTCAGAGTCGATAAAATAAATACCAGCTGGGTACTGAGGTCGATGAAATCGACTTGCTCTCTCCCACAAAATTTCAGTCTAGAAACGATTATTAAAGACTAATTTGGTTGCGAATTATCGGAGTTGTTAGAGTGTTGGATAGAACGCTTTATAGTACTTTTTCCGGATCTACGCTCTGAGTTCAAATGCCACCGAAATCAACTTTGCTGTTCACTCCTTTCGGGGGTCGATAAATATTATCAAAGGAGGATGGTCTATTGATTAGCGGAACTATTAGAGGGTTAGGTAAGATACCTTACGGTATCTATTCTTGCTTTTTGCATTCAGACAATAATGCTCGCGTAGCGTTGGCTATGACAAAGACTTGGTGTCAGTTTATATGCATAATTTATTACTACGCTATTACATGGTTTCATGAAATGCAGACAGAGTTAGTCATATATGAACATTGCTTTTTTTCAGGTACCTTTTGCCAGATAATTGATAATTACGCTGATTTTTCAGATTGCTGCAATTACGTATGGCCGCGTTGATTCTTCATCCATCTCCGAGTTGGGTATAGAACTGTGAAAACAGCTATTAGGAGAGTCGCGCTGGTTTGGGTATCAAGCTATGGAAACAGCTACAAGAGATATTCACCCGAGACTGATTCAGCGAAACCTGAATTCCCTCTGCTTTCTCGTGCTAAAAACCGTTGCATTAAGGCGTTCGTTGAAGGAAAATTCTAGAACTCACCACGTGAACAAAATGTTCTGATTGGCTGAAATGGGATCTGCACGCATGATAAACTCGTGGTTTACACGAGATTGGAAATGAAGTTGAAATCAACTGCCATACTTGCGATAACACTGTATTGACCCAACTCATTGGTCTTTCTCTTGAATAAACATCGGTGACGTGGAGAGGGAAGACTTGCGTGCATACATGGTCAACTGCCAGTTTTCTTCAGACGAAATCTTACCGATACTTGTGTCTACATGCGTGGTCAACCTTGACTAATGGAAGCCACAAAAAAACTTTATTCTGAATAGCAGAACTCATCGGCATATGGAGATCTAAAAGCTTCAAAAGTGTTAGCATATGATAATTTTCTAACATAGACACAAGGATAGAAGCTTTTTGGAATGGTGGCGTTAATCGTGTATATCGACCTAAGTACTTACACAGATAAGTAACATTTTATCGATCTCAGAAAGATTAAAAGTAAAAACTGACTTCAGCGGGATTTGAACTCAAATATGATTCTGTCGACGATAACATATAGGAGACAACAAACAGGGTTAGCATATATACTTCATGGAGTACTTGCAAAATCAAATATAAAAATTTGGTGAGAATTTATGAAAAACATAACAAAAACAAACAAAACAAAAAAGAACGAAAAAATAAATAGATTCTGGTAAATCACTAACAATATTTTCGTTCTTATAAGAAGAAATCTTGACTTGGTTCGACTTCATCAGGTTAGGTCAAGGAGTTTAGTTCCACGTATATATATATATTTATATATATATATATATATATATATGTAAGAACGACCGTGCGAACTCAAAAAGGAGAAATGGTGACGAATGGAAAAACAGGACTCCTTTTATTTTAAACGCGTCACACGGTCGAACACAAAATATATATCAAAGATGATATACAAATATGTTATACTTCGATAACATAAATGGTCAGTAATTAAGACGATAGAAGACAACCGCATGAGATGAATAACAGAAATATTTATTGTGACAT
>NC_068998.1:19075828-19078451 GCF_001194135.2 Octopus bimaculoides | reverse complement strand
AGTCTGTATGTGAAAGAAGTTGAGGCGTATGTGTGTGGCAGAGCGATCACTAGTTGTGATGTTGTGGCTTCCATGCCGGGCCGGGTTCTTGTTATACAGATGTTCGTCGCAGGCTGAACTCTTGTCTATTATTTATCGTGGTGAAGATGAAACACCTAACAGAATCGAAGAGAGAGAGATGTGCCGCGGTAGTTTGGTTAGTTGGTGTACGTAGAAATCAACGGTGGCGAATCTTGTAGTTCGTAGTTAAAGTCGTGTTGACTATGTTGGCGATGATGCTGGTTAGTAGTCGTAGACTCGTGTTGCTGATGGCGACGTCGGTGGCAGTCGTAGCTGGACGAAGCTGTTGATGTGGTCGCTGGAACTGCTGCTGCTGATCTGTGTGGTACACGGAACAGGTCTCTAAGAAATCTGAACCGAGACAAATTTGCCGGGTATAATCTGGGCTATTTATAGTTGATGGTAGGCTCCCGAAGGGATCAGAAAATACTCTATCACTTGACCTTATTAGGAGCTGTGATTGGTCAGTTTGCGTTCTGGCGGGAACGGTATGAAGCAGTTGCCGCTTCAAATAATAATCAGTCACGTGACGACAGAGAAATGTGTTTTCCACTACGCCCGCGCTTGTTTATATTTAACCGCGGGGAAGATGGCTTCTTTGTGTATAAAGGCGATAGTTAGTTTCACTACATATATATATATATATATAAACATATAAAGGTAAAGTAGTCGAAAATGTACGTAAACAACGACCTACGGTACAAACCGGAAGTGACCACATAAAAGCTACAAACATGAAACTGCACGTTTTAGCATTTTTGTAGGCATTCGAGGATGCCACACGTACGAGGAGGTACCCAAAAGTAACCGGAAACGTTCTCTGTGGGACAAACCCATTGTAGTTCAGGCTTCCACCGCTAGAAGCCACTTGATGTTACCCTAAGATATCAGTCTGCCGACCGGCGTCGTCCTGTTACGTCGGGCTGCCACGTGGTCCGTCTTTGTTTTGCAGTGCTTCTCCCCTGTTCGTTGATTTTTCCGATGGCTGAAATGAAGGAACAGCGTGCTTCCGTGAAATTCTGTTTTCTGCTGGGGAAAACGGCGGCCGAAACAGTTGTCATGCTTCAAACATCTCACAGGGACACTGCCATGAACAAAACACAAATTTACGAGTGGTTTTCACGCTTTTGGAATGGTCACTTATCGCTCGCTTGAAGACCAACCTTGTTCAGGGCGTCCGTCGACCTATCGAACGAATGAAAACATCATGAAAATTCATGAACTGATCTTGGAGGACTGTTACCGAACAATTGACGAACTTGCTGATATGACTGGTGTGTCCTGGAGCTCCTACCATCGAATTTTAAGCGAGGAATTGCGAATGAAAAGAGTTGCAGTAAAATTTGTGCTTCGCTTGCTCATGGAAGATCAAAAGTAGTCACGACCAGATGCGTGCGTGAACCAAAAGAACAGTAGGAAATCGACCCGGACCTTTTTTCGAAGGTCATCACTGGTGAGGAAAGCTGGTGCTACGGAATTCGCAGTTGTGGAAGAGGTGAAGAAAAAAATACGATGGAAGCGTAAAAAGGCAGCATTGCTTCGAACAGTGGAAAACGCATCTGGACCGATGCATCGCCTCAAATGGATAATATTCCGAAGGTGATAAAAGTGTAAGCATGTAAAACTAAGTGAATAAAATAATATTGCAAAATTCTGATTTCTTTTGGGTACCGCCTCGTATAGTGTAAATAATACTTTACGAGCCTGCAATTAATAGGACTAATTACACTGAGTTGGCTACTATTTTATGGAATAGTTTAAAAATAATACAACCCCAGTCTTTCGAACTTTTGTGAACATTCAAGGGATTATATGTTGTTTTGTGCGGCCCCTTTGTTTTAGTACAGATTGGAGAACTTCCCCCAAATGAATAAGAAAAAAATATAGGAGGAAATATAAAAAGAAAATTTTTAAATAACAATAAAATTTATGGTTTATATTACCAAGTTTCGGTTCCAGTGTCAATATTGACGTACGTGCCTACGAAGTCAACCTATATAGTACAGTAGTATCCGTTGTGCCGGAAGTATATTTATATTTGTAAGACAAGATACTAATTCTATATTTATCCGCAGCTCAATGGAGAAAGGAAGATGTATGGGTGTGAATGGCAACTGTCCAATATTAACAGAGCTGTTTGGTTTTTATATTTCGAAATATGTCATGGAGAATTAATCGCTTTAGTAAATGACAAGTTACAAACCCGAACTTTAAAGGTGGATAACCTATCTATCTATCTATCTATCTATCTATCTATCTATCTATCTATCTATCTATCCATCAATCCATCCATCCATCCATCCATCCATCTATCTATGCATACATGCATGCATGCATGCATGCATGCATGTATGTATGTATGTATGTATGTATGTTGACTTGTATGTATTCTCATGCATATAGCTGCATGTCTAGACATGCTCATGTATGTATGTATGTATGTATGTATGTATGTATGTATGTATGTTGACTTGTATGTTTTGTTTTATGTATGTATTCTCATGTAATATAGCTGCATGTCTAGACATGCTCATGTATGTATGTATATATGTATGTATGTATG
>NC_068998.1:19067149-19075317 GCF_001194135.2 Octopus bimaculoides | reverse complement strand
ATGTTATCAATCAGTTTCATTTCTGTATTTCTTGTCCATAGAGAAAGAGCCGGACTCTAACATAGATTCAAGGCTCCTTCATTGGAACTTTTATCAACATCATCTAGGTATTTGTGCATATGTGTGTGTGTGCAGTATTTGGTGTTAGTGTATGCGCAGATTTGTATGTTTGTTTTATGGATGCGTTTTTATGTCTAGATGCATGCATATGTATTTATGTGCTAAATTTTTGGAAAGTTTTACATATCTTTACAGTTCCATTGATGGCTTGAATCTGTAGTCTTCTAATCAGCCTTTTTCTTTCAGGTTTTGAGAACCCTAGTATGTATGTATGTATGTATGTATGTATGTATGTATGTGTAGTAATTCTGGTTGTCGAACTGGTGAGATTGTTGAATACGGAAGACTGGAAATGATTGGCCGTAAGTAGGCTTTGCTCTTCTAAAAACAAGGGTTCGGTATCCGTCATTAGTTATTTTACTCGTGAACTTTCCTGATCAGGAGTCAGCCATGTTTAAATATCATTCCAAAGCCGCATTTTCGACTGGCTAGCGAGATAATGGAAATAACTGTGAGTAGTAATAATAAGAGTAATCGTTACTATATTCTCTCCCACTGAAGAATCTGAGTACCACACGGTGAGTTTGTAAAGTTCTTTGTCATCAAAATGTATGTCTGTGAATAGTGAATGTATGTATCCAGGGAACGGAAGGAATAATATGGGGCATTACAGTATTTCGGATAGTTCACACCTTCCGGTTTCTCAGGCTGTATGAGCGTAGACGTTGTTGAGCAGCTTTTAATTGTTCAAGTTTTACGCCATTGGCTTCTTCATGGGTCGATAACACTGGTTCCGGTCTGCCGATGTTTCCGTTTCGAAATCGTCCACAGAATCATGGTTGCACGATGAGGTACCAAGCTCGGTCGGTGTATTGGAAAATTGCGCATCTTCCTCCGGAGTCAGATGTTTCAACGAAACCGTTTCCTCCCTGCCGCTCGATAAGCGTACATGGGCGAAGTGTGGATTGCATTCAAGTAACTCAACCTCTTCTACAGCTGGGTCGTATTTTAAAACCGCGGTTGTTTCTTCAAGAGCACAGGTTCACTCTTCACTAGCTATTCTGATAGTAAGGTTCTAGAAGTTGAGCAGCGGTGAAAACTGAACAGCCTCTCGTGAGACGTGGTGTTAGTGGCCGTACAGAGAAGGGAGCGAATAGAATACAGAGCATGAAGGAGTACGCGCTGCCAGTGGCTCGCACTCAATCTCAACGCCAAAGTAATGGTTTTCCATAAGGGTGAATTGAGCCTATTGACCTGACCATTCCCAGCTGGATTGTATGGGGTCGTCCCACTGGTGGCTATGCCTTTATCATGGAAGAATTGTCTTAGTTCAGCTGACATGAAGGCAATACTACGATCAGAATGGATGAAGGAAGGGAGTCCAAAAATCGAAAATAGTTGGCAGAAACAATGAATGACAGCAGCGGCTGATATATCAGAACATGCCAACGCAAACAGAAAGCGAGAAAATTTATCGATAATTGAGAGTAGGTATTCGCTGTGATTAGTGGACCTTTGAAGTCTACACTTAATCTCTCGAACAGCTGAGTGGCCTTCACAAGTTTAGCTGTTGGTGGCACAAAAAATATAGGCTTCAGTTCGGTGCATGTGGGACATCGAGACGTCACAGATTTTACGCCATGCGTGGAAAATGGTAGATTCTTTGACCGCACGAAACGGAACAATCGTGTCATGCTTGCTTAGCACAAGGAATCGTGGAGCTGTGTAAGGTCCAAGGGGATAGAAGATGCACAATAACCCCGAGAAAAAGCATCTGCGGTCTTCTCCTTACCTGGCCGATAAACGACATCGTATTTGAAACAAGATAGCTCAATCCTCCATCGTCGTATCTTGTCGTTCTTGACTTTACCTTTGTGCTCGTTGTTGAACAGGAAAGCCACGGACCCTTCTTCCGGTCACTAACTGAAAATGAACGCCGATAAGGTTGTTCTTCCATTTCTGGGTTGGAAAGAAGAGGTAATTGGTTACACATCCCCGTGCCCAACTAATTACAGGTACAAATCAAAAACTTGTAGTCCGGATGAAGTATCTTTAAATTTCTCAATAGTTCAGCGTAGGTGTTTTCATTTTCGCTGACCGTTAGCTTCATTTTGACATTTACAGGGCAACTGCTTTCTGCTATTGCACACAGTTTCTTTTTTCTGTCCCAAATCACTATGTTTCGTTGATTATGTTTGCATTTTATTAAGGTTTTCACACGGATATTGCATCAGTACTCTTTCATATTATGAGTGATTATGTTCTCTACGCACAGTTGGTTCCTATGTCATTAGTCTTAGGCTTATCTTTCAAACGGATCTCGTACATCGTCCTGGCTACAAAACGAAGGTCTCATCGGTAGATGATAACGCAATAACATTTTCGAACCACTGATTATGATGTGGGTGATATATTTAGTGGTTACAGAGTCTGCATCATTTATTACATTTCGTTGTTTTTCTCGCATCAGTATCCCTTTTGTGCATCAGGGATTTGGTAATTTTTCCCGTCACTCGATTGTAATTCGTTACGCTTTAAAGCGATAGTTTGTGAACTGGTTGTTGATCCAAGATAGACTGCTTTGATTATCAATGTTGTTGTCATCCCGGAGCTTTTTTCCTACATATCCATGCATGGCTTTCTGTTGAAATGCAATCATCCTTTCATCTATTATATTGCGGTAACGTCGTGCAACATCTTTGGGCATGTATGTATGTATGTATGTATGTATGATGGATATATGATGGATGGCTGGAAGTATGGATGTATGGTTGTATGTTTGCATGGTTGTATATATATGTACACACACACATATGCCCTCTTGATTTTTGTAGTTATCATCAGTGTATTTTTGGCGATTTAAATAGGAGTTTTGATTGTTATTTCCAGCATGTAGACATACTTAGTATGTCCTTTGATTAATATTAATCCTTCAGCTATTTAATGCTTTTCTTGGGCCTATAATCGCCTATATTATTGATTCTGTTATTATCATTTTTTAAAATAGTCATACTAGATAATAACAGAATTAATAATATCTTAGCAAATTAATTTCTCGGGAATTATTTTTTCTCGTGAAATGTTTGCCCTGGTGGCTGTAATTGATTTCGGCGCCAAAAACCAATCAGTTGCGGCGCAGACTTTAATACGATAGGTTGGGGGTCTCTATCATGGTAACGCGTGCTGAAGAAGCTACGGCGATTTTTTTGCCAGTGCAGTGAGTCCAAATACTTAAATGTACGTTAGGAGATTTTATTAACCTGATCTGCTTTCGGTTGATTTCTGTAGTTATCATCAGTGTATTTTTGGCAATTTAAATAAGAGTTTTGACTGTTATTTCCAGCAGGTAGATATACTTAGTATGTTCTTTGATTAATTTTACTCCTTCAGCTATATATGTATGTATGTATGTATGTATGTATGTATGTATGTATGTATGTATGTATATGCGCACACACATACATATATGTACACACACATGCATACGGTTCTGTATGCATATACGCGTATATGTTTCAATGTATATTTGCATGATATGTGCGTGTGTATGTGTGTGCGCATGTGCACGTAGCCTTTTCAATACAATTTTCCTGAATTTGTCCTTTGGTGCTCCTTGACATAAAAAAATCCTCGCTGACTTTCAGGAAGAATTTGTTCGGTTATATTTTACAAGCACTTGTGTGTTGCTTCTGTTAAAAAATTTCTTTTAATTGGATGTAGGGAAATTCCTTGAAAATGTCCATTGTTTTGCAGGTCACCCTTTCGCATGTGAATGGTGACTAACTATACATCGTTGAGCTCTTGCATGAGGTCACTGCATTGTCAGCATTTTCTCAAAAACTGAAATCTACAGTACAGTCTCTTCTCTCTGGAAACAAGGCACATTCTAGTTTTGTCACGTGATAGCAGTTTCCAGTTTCTCCATATTCGGCATAAATCCAAAATGGCATCAGCCGGAAGTTGTTGGATACTCTTCTACGGACCATGTCTGATAATCTCTCATCATTCTTGCATTAAAATCAGCCGAAACAAGCAGCTTATTGATTGCGTGTACAATATCCAGATGTTTACGCAGGGAATTGTAAAATTAGCATTTGTCCTCTTAAGGAATAAATACACTTAAACAGTTATATTCGATGTCCAGCCAGGATTAATATCATGTTGTTTGTCGTTTTGAATTGAAGCTTAATGTGGATTATCTTAACTAGATCATGTGATAATCTGCCCTAGAAGCAATTGGGTTGTACGAGCAATTGGGTTGTACGAGCAATTGGGTTGTAAATGTATCTAGTTAGCATGGCAGAAGTAATTTGTCTCCAATCTTAGTATAGCAAACGGTATGATTGGAGACAGATGACTTTTGCTATGCTGACTAGATACATATATATCGTATATATCTCATGATATTTATATAAATATCAGGAGATACGAGGGATGTATGAAAAGTCTTGAGCCTAAAAAAAAAAACATAGCACAAGACTTCTGATGAAGGCCTTGAACGCCTTGAAGGCTCAAAACTTTTCATACACCCCTCGTATATGCGACCTAGTAGTGACTTTTAGTAATCAGGTCAGAAGCTGTTTCATTAAAAGTTTATGAATCCCCTGAACAATAGACAATCTATAAGATTTCATGTAGCATCATCGTTGTCATGACAAAATGTATTACGTTACTATGACGATAAAAACGATATCATTGTGACGAAATACTTTTTATTTAACAGTTGAAAATTAAAATCCTGTTAATACTTTTACTATAAAGATGTAGGTAAAGAGACTATCAGATATCTGAATATTCTGTTATCTTGTGAATACTAGCCAGTTTGTTGTTGAATGGTGTGAAATACTGTTTTATTAATACCAAGATTGTCTATGTTCGTAGTGGTTTCTTGAAAAGCATAAGACATTGAAGGAATAGCGTCAGGAAGCTATACTAGTTTGTTGACAGGAATGTTCTGGATAGCGAGGCCAACACAAGCTTCACTCTGTACAACTTCCTCATTTTCTGACCTCTCTCTCTCTCTCTCTCTCTCTCTCTCTCTCTCTCTCTCTCTCACACACACACACACACACACACACACACACACACACACACAAATCACTGTTTATGGATTGCGAATGCATAACATTCAAAGTGAGAATTTGCAATCCGATTGTTGGTCTAACACACACTGCTTTGATTATCAATGTAGTTGTCACGGAGCTTTCTGTTAACATATCCTTGCATGGCCTTCTGCTGATATGAGCTCGTCCTGTCCTCTGTTATATTGCGGTAGAATCTTGCAACTATTTTGAGCATGTATGTATGTATGTATGTATGTATGTATGTATGTATGTATGTATGTATGTATGTATGTATACATATATGTATGTGCGAATGTACACAAACAAGCCTGTACATACATATATGCGCGATAGTGTGCATATATATCCAAGTATGCATCTATATATTTATGTATATTTGTATGATGTATATTTATATATATATATATGTGTGTGTGTGTGTGTGTTCCTGTGTGTGTATATACGTGTGTGTGTGCTTGCGCACGCGCGTGTAGCCAACCTATTTGACAACTGTCTGAATTTGTTGCAAGGTAAAAATCATATCGTTGGTGCTCCTACTCGTACAAAATCCTGTCTAGCTTTCAAAAAGAATCTGTTCGGTCATGCTTTGCAAGCGATTTAGCAGTGCTTTGGCTAACATTTCCCTTGCAATTGAAAGTAAGAAAATTCCCTGAAAATTTCCGTTATTTTGCTAGTAATCCTTCTTCTTGTAAATGATGACTAAATAAATGTTCATCCTTGAATTGCTGTAACAGGTTACTGTTTCGCCAACATTCTCTGAAAAGTTCAGGAAGTCTATGGCATAATCCCTTCCCGCCATACTCATAAACTTCCATGGAAATTCTGTGGAAGAAGTTCCTCGTTTTGTCTCTTGGATAGCAGTTTCCAGTTTCTCCATATTCAGCGGTAAATCCAAAATGGTATCATCCAGAAGGTATTGGATACACTCTCACGGTCCATGTCTGATAAGTTCTCACTATTCTTGCATTAAAATCGGCCGAAACAAGCAGTATATCGATTGCATGTACAATATCCAGATGTTTACGTAGGAAATTGTAAAACTCGTATTTGTCCTCATAAGGAATAAAGACACTTAAACAGTTATACTTCAATTTCCAACAAGTACGAATACCACATTTTTTTTTATACTGAGGCTTCATGTTGCAATTTCGTCAAAGTCGACTTTGCTTTTCATCCTCTCGAAGGTCGTACGATCGCTTCAAAAGTGTAATTAAGGAGTATAGCAGGCCATTATCTCCAAACTTACTATTACGAGCTTTATGTATGGAAATCCTCGGGGTTATTTATGATCTAATATGTGATTCTTATTGGCAAGAGAAAACAAGGACGGCCAAAAACGACTTGGCGTTGCACCTTCATCGATGACCTCAAAGCCATTGACATTTCATGGGATGAAGCTGAAATCGCCGCGGCTGACCGACTACGTTGGAGAAGCCTTGTCGCCTAATTTGCCATACAGTGCAGGAGGACCTAAGAACAAGACTAAGACTAAGATGTGATTCTTATTAATCCAACCAGAAGTTGTTTCAGTGTTAGTTTATAAATCTACTAAACTATAAACAAACCATAGCATCATCGTTGCCGTGACAACCAGTATTACGTTACTATGATGATAAAAGAACGATGTCATTGTGACGAAATATTTTTTATCCAATTGTTGAAAATTTAAATCCTGTCAAAACTTATTATAAAAACGTTGAGAAAGAGACAGTCAAATCAATGAAAATTTTGGTATCCTGTGAATAATAACTGGTTTGGCGCTGATTAGTGTGATATATTGTTTTTATTTGGACCGAAATGGACTATGCTCGAAGTGGTTTCTAGCAAAGGCTTAAGACATTCAACAAATAGCAACAAGAAACGAATGCAGAGGAGGGAGAAGCCGACACAAGATTCACTTTGTACAGCATCTTCATCTCCTTATCAAAAGAGGCTATTTTTTTTTTTGCTCTTGCAACTCTTGCTGTTCTTTCAGTCGTGTTTCTGACAGTGGAGCGATGTCTATACTACAGTTCTAACCCTAACCCTAACCCTAACCCAATTTTCTTCCAACCATAGCAGTTCTTTCGCTCTTCCAGAATTGGTTACAACCATTATCGTTCTGACACTCAAGGACTCAAAAATCAATTTAAAGTTTCCTTCTTGCTTTATTTGATCACAGAAATGGAGACCAAACAAGGCGTAGTATCTCAGGCAGGCTAGTTTAAAATGAACGGGCGGTTTTAAATCTTTTTGTTGTGATGCATCCGAATTGAGAAAGATGTCACAATCTCTGAATAGGACAGCCTGGTCATATGAGCACGATCTTGGGTAACTGCCACTCTTCTATATACTCATGATCATTACAGACAAATGGTATTTGAGTTGATTTCCGGCTAGTGTCTTCCTGTTTCTCAAACCTACCATTGTCACCATTTTTTAGTGCAACTGGACTTTTCCTTCTCATTGCACCATATATTCGCTCATATGTTAGGAACCCGTACAGTTGAAAGCAAATACAGACACCATATCAACAACCATGCTTTTAATCCTGTGGAATATCAAAGATATGAAAGCTGGAGAAAGCGAGGACTGTATCTGTTTAAGCCATAAATGAAGCTAGGACTGTTTAGAGGTGTCACAGGGCATCGTTAAGGTATGGGCAGTATAAGGTATGGGCAGTTTTTTTTATAGTCTCACCAATTTAAACCGCCGGGTCACTGTACTCTAATGAGTGCTGCTGCTGTTGGCCACAACTTATTAGCCATCAAAGTGATTTATTCGTTGCTTACCTCTCTATCTAGAGGCCGTTCCACTTATTGCTACTCGTAAACGTACCCTAAAGCAGTATGGCTCTACTTGATGGATATATATATATATATATATATGTGTGTGTGTGGGTGTGTGTGTGTGCATATGTGTAAATACAAATGTATGTATATGCATGCGTGTGTATGTGTGTGTTCGCGCGCGTATCTGCCCGCGTGTGCGCGTGAAGTTTTGTTATTCTGAAGATGTGTGGACAGTTTGTCTTTCTTTTGGGCC
>NC_068998.1:19065391-19066888 GCF_001194135.2 Octopus bimaculoides | reverse complement strand
TATATATATATATATATATATATATATATATATGTGCATGTATCTTTGTATGTATGTATTTGTGTGTGCGCGCGCACGTGTGTAAGTGTGTGCAAGAGAATGAAAGAAGATAGTATAGAAGTGGATGAGAGGGGAGGAGGAACTATTTATTCTGCAATTCAGTCAGAATTTTGTTTGCTGTATTTACTTAGCTAAATTGTTTTCTCATCTACTTACCCACCATTCTACATTCCTGTCATAGTGTTTATTGTATGTGTAAACGTATTTCTCATTCGCAAAGCAGCCCCCATAATGCAGGAGTCACTTGTTTAGCAGGGATGTATGAATGATCATTGCATAAAGATGGTAGAAGTTTTAACGTAAACGAAAAAAAAAAAAAAAATGAAATGCTTGTGATGTATGCATTACTTAGCAACAACGTGTCTGTATCAATAGATAATATTTAAAACAATTAAGACAGTGAGCTGGAGGAATCGGTAGCGCGCTGGCTGAAATGTTTTGCGATATTTCATCCGTCTTTATGTTCTGAGTGCGATAAAATAAGTATCAATTGAATTCTGAGATCGATGTAGTCGACTTAACTCTTCCACCGAAATGCTGGCCTTGTGCCAAAATTTGAAACTAATATTTGAAACAATTCTCATTATACTCCTTTCAAGGAGTTGACATGAACTGAGATGTGTAAGATCAGATGTTTCTCAAGGAACAGAGCATGTAGAATGATATTCAAACTAAATTCGACTTGCATCAAGAAGTTTCTCGCGGTCGAGTCGCTACTTCGCGTTGAGAGGCCATAGCTCTGGTACCACGGATATGGGATTAGAACGCCGTAGAAAAGAATCGCAAGATGGATTCTTCAAGCTAAACGAATCGGCAGGAGATCTAGGGAGTAGACCAAGAGCGAGATGATTGGATAATATCCACAGTCTCAGTTGGCCACGCTTTAGAATCCAGCCAGAAAGTGTAATGACGGTTGCTTCTGATAGGTCCTTAGATACCTGAGAACTCTACCCCCCACGATCTTCCCAGAAATAGTAGGCAGAGAAAATGGATGGATCGATTGCATCAAACATGGTGGTGACAGTGACATAGGAACTATATCCAGTTATCTGCCAATATTTGGCTTTGCTGAACCCTTTCAATTTATCCAAATACAAAATTTGGCTTTTTGCTCACTTGGAATATCTTCATTAAATTAGATAATTAAAAGGAATTAATAAAAGTTTCATCTATTCTCTTAAATTCATTCGACATATAATTGTGTTTGCCTGATTATGGAAGGGTTTCTTTAAATTAAATTTTATTTCGCCACAACAACGTACAGTCATTCCTGACATTTTCTAAAGAGTTAACTTTAGCACAGATAGCATTAGACCCACTGGACGATAACTGATGAGGAATTGGGGACCTTCTGTGTCTGTTTTCCGTTCGTCTGTGCATTTACTATATATTGTTTCGCACACACACACACACACACACACACACACACACACACAC
>NC_068998.1:19063537-19064193 GCF_001194135.2 Octopus bimaculoides | reverse complement strand
ATATAAAATTATAATACAGGGTATCAAGAGATACCACCACGCTGAAAAAATAGCAGTCAAATCCTGACTCCAAAACCACAATAAATGTCCGCAATACCGATCTTATCCTTATTTATATAAATATATATATATATATATACTAATATATACTTTTGTTATTTACACCACCTGTCCTCGTCTGTTGTTATTATTTGTATATTCTCCCATATATATATATATACATGGATATATATCAATGACAAAAAAACAGGAAACACGTAATCTTCCTCATTAGCTCACAGCTGTTTCTACAAGAAAATGCAGACCCAGAGCCGAATAGGATGTTGCACTTTCCACTACTACTACTACTACTACTACTACTACTACATCCACATCATTGCTCTGCAACAATCAGTGGCTAATCAACATCATTTGTAAGTATCATCGACCTAACAACCACCAACACCATCGTACCACCACCACCACCACTACCAATACAACCACCACCACCAATACAACCACCACCACCACAACCACTACCACCACAACCACCACCACTACCAATACAACCACCACCATCACCACAACCACCACCACTACCAATACAACCGCCACCACCACTACCACCACCACCACCACACAATCACCGCAACTACCACCACAACCACAATCACCGC
>NC_068998.1:19058651-19062452 GCF_001194135.2 Octopus bimaculoides | reverse complement strand
ACGTCCCCGTAGCTTAGCGGTTCGGCAAAAGAAACCGATAGAATAAGTACTACGCTTACAAAGAATAAGCTCTGGGGCCGATTTACTCGACTAAAGGCGGTGCTCCAGCATGGCCGCAGTCAAATGACTGAAACAAGTAAAAGAGTAAAAGAGAATTGTAAGAACACATGGGTAAAGCTTCTTGGAACTGGCAGAAAGTAATGCTGAGCGGTTCTTAGAGATTCTTGATGTCCAAGAATCCTTTAGCTTTTATCTTTCTTTTACTTGTCGCACTCATTAGACTGCGGCCATGCTGCCGCACCGCCTTGAATAATTTTGGTCGAATGAATCGACGTCAGTACATATATTTTGTTAAGCCTGGAACTTAGGTCTCTTGTACAGAACCGCTAAAGTTACAGGGATGTAATCACACCAACATCGGTTGTCAAGCGGTAGTGACACACACACACACACACACACACATATACGACAGGCTACCAAAATTTCCACCAACCAAATCCACTCACAAGGCTTTGGTTGGCTTGAGGCTATTGTAAAAGACACTTGCCCATGGTGCGGTGTAACGCAGTGGGATTGAAACCAGAATCACATGTAGTATTTTCGAAGGAAGAGTAACGTAAAATCAATGAATTGCAAGATATCGAACCTAAACCTGGATATTATTTTTGAACATTATTGTCTCGTATCCAAGGGCTTATAGTGTCGGTTACCCGGTTTCCCATGTGTATAAGTGAACGGGACTCCTGTCTGTTACAGGGTTACTCATTTACAGCTGAGTGAACTGGAGCAAGGTGAAATGAAGTGCTTTGCTTAAGAACACAACGTACTGCCAGGTCCGGGAACGGAAGCCATGATCTTGCGATCGTGAGTGCGTCACCTTAACCACTTGGCCACGCGCCTTCACACTTAAGCGTGTAGATCGACTTAAATTTAGCACAGCAAACCAAGATATTCATCGGTTATACAACTATCGGCGCTGTACAGAAAAATCGGTAGAGAGCCTGACTAAATAACTTCGGTATTTAGTTATATCTCTTTACTTTCTGAGTTCAAATCTTGCCACAGTCAACTTCGCATGTCCTTTTTCCAGGAACCATTAAACGAACACTATTCAAGTATTGGGCTCGATTTAATCGACTGTACTTCCTCCTGGAAACTAGTGGTCTTTAAATTGAGTATGTGTTATACGTTACGCAATCTCGTAAGTCCTGGGGTCGATTTATGCGACTGAAAGCGGTGCTCCAGCATGGCCGCAGTCAAATGACTGAAGCAAGTAAAAGAATAAAAGAATAATAAAATAAATTAAATAAATTAGGAACTCTTTATTTTCAACAACATCGAAGGAGAATTCATCCAAGTACATGTGCGCACGCACATGCATACACACGCATACGCACGCGCATACACACGCACGCACACATAACGTATAGCAAAAGTACATAACCAAAACAAGTCACACATACACATCAAAAGCGAAATATCCTCTATATGCATGCATGCATCTATCCATCCATCCGTCCATCCATCCATTACATTACATAACATACATACCTACTGCACGGACATAACATATACACACTTTACATATAAACATATATACATACACACGCACATATATAACTGTTACTCTTTATCTTCTACTTTAGCAACTTCTCTGAGTAATTTCTAATATAAATATATTGGCAATTGTTCTTTATTTTCTCGTATACATCGAAGTATTGTGAGGTGAATCTTAAAGTAAATGTATCAAATTCTCAGCCGGAATAAATACCTTCCTCTACGCTTGTATCGAGTTCTTTCTTTATATTATTGTTCTTTGTTTGAAATAGAAAAACAATATTACTACGTATTACTACACTTTGTTTGAAATAGAAAACAATATTACTCAGTATTACTACGCTCATTGTAATAGACCACCTACAACAACTAACAAAAGGCTGAATCTAGCAGAAACAACATCTTGATCAGTCTACAAAAAACATACCGCCACTAATATTTTTAGGCTCCTGTATAAGAAAAAAAGAAGTAAAAATATATACTTCGTCAAATTTGTACAATCGGGCAAAACTAAATATTGTTCTTATGAAAGAAACTAAATGAGATGTTTTGAATGAAAGCAACACTAACGCCCAAAGGAAAACAAAATGTTATCTATGACAGCGTTGAATTATTTCGCTACAAGACACTTATTTCACATTCGAAGACCATAAGAATAATTTTACACATTAATCAATCCCTTCACTAGATTTAGCAAATAAGCCAGAACAATTATAAGCATGATCAACTAACACATTTTTGATGCCATTATTCCTAAATTTCAGACAGATTTTGATTTACGCTTGTGGAATAGTACGAACGTTGTGAGTCACTGGTTTAAAACTATCCAACACGAAAACAGTTTTAGATTTCACCAATTAGACATAAAAGATTATCACCGTTTATTTCAAAAGCTTACATTTAGCTGCACTGAATTTCATCAAACAAATCAACTCCCATCAACCATTAAAAGATCAAAATCATCTTATACGGAAAAATAAAAAATTACGATAAATCAATTAAAAGATATATTCGGATGTACTCCTTGATGTAAGTATGGAATCGAAAGATTCTAATGAAGTTAGTGATAACCCCGGTTCATGTATTCCAAATCTTTATATTCCAAATTCACATGCCGGGACATACACTGAAAATCTCAATGAATCTTTTAGGGATTTAGGATATCGTATTATGGTAGAATCGAACTACAAAGATGCAAATATTTTAGATGTCACATTCAGCTTAACTTTCAGCAATCATCTTATAGAAAAAAGCTTTACGCAATTCCCCATTACACGCATAAACTCCAATTACCCGCAAATAAGCATCAATACTATAGTGATAAACATCACGTGACGGCTTTCCGACCATTCATCTAACATTGATTTCAAATTTTGGCACAAGACCAGCAATTTCAGGGGTAAGTCAATTACATCAACCCAGTATTCAACTGGTACTTATTTTATCGAGCTCCGAAAGGATGAAAGACAAAGTCGACCTCAGCGGAATTTGAACTTAAACGTGAAGATGGACGAAATGCCGCTAAGCATTTCGACCGTCTTCACGATTCTGACAGCTCTCCGCCTTAACCGTTGTTTTAATATTGATGCTTCGATACTCTTAATGAAAATGGTTTTTAGATAAAGCACAGTACATCGAAAACTACTAACTTTCAACCACACATAGAAAGAGACCTATTATATAGTACTATCCATTATACAATCTACATGTTGTCACTGTGGTAGCAAAAATAATTTTGAAACACCTACTTAAGCATTTCTTATTCGAGCATAAGTATAATAAAATCTTAAAGAAAAATTACCTAAAGCTATTTTGTCTCCACTATATACAACTTTACACAAACCTCAGCTAACCTCAAGCAATCTGAACCAAGCTCTTTCTCTCTCTCTCACCACTAATTCTACAATCCAACTTGAAACTGTATCTATCTGAACAATAGCGCTCAAATACATCCTCTTATTCTTAATGTAACAACACTATTTTACTGCCCACGAACTCCTTTACAACATAATCAAACAGTCACATTGCCAAGAATTTACTTTTCATCTAAGCTTACTATGCACCATTTAAATACCATTATATTTAGATATTCGTAAAATTTATATCTCTTGCGCAGGAATGAACCATTTGCGTCCTTTTTGCCATAGCCTAATTAGGAATCAGCTTCATACTTTACTGTTCTTTATATGGCATTAAAAAAAGTCAAGCGGTTAATTTAACCAATATATATATGTATATATATAT
>NC_068998.1:19054734-19058537 GCF_001194135.2 Octopus bimaculoides | reverse complement strand
CACGGTAAATATACCATCTGTAATTTCATTGCAAAGTAATTACACCGCAAGGTAATTACATCCTAAGGTAATTACATCGCAAGTTAATTATATGAGTTAATTCATAGTAAATTTATCATCATATCGAGTAACATCGTTAGTGAATTTATCATCAAGCTTTTTTTATCCGCAGGAAAAATACATTCTTAAACATTATTCAAACTATTGATTTTTGTGTCGCGTTTTTTCCTTATTTCATTTAGAACAAAAAACTAATTACATCCATCCATCCATCCATCCATCCATCCATCCATCCATCCATCCATCCATCCATTGAATTATTCCTGGAGAAGTGTGTATGGTAGTGGTGGTGGTGGTCCTCAGGCCTCCATATGGTCCTATCAGAAGCAACTATGCGCTTGGATTTCCAAGTGGGATCAACTGAGGCTACGGATGTTATTCAGCCATCTTGTTTGTGACCTACACCTAGGTCTCCAGCAGTTAGCTCGGCTTGAAGAATCCGTCCTGTGATTCTTTCCTGCGACATTCTAATCACATGTTTGTAGTACCGGAGCTGTAATTTCTCAATGCAAAGCTACTGCTCGACCTGGGGAAATTCCTTGGTCACAAGAATTATAAATAGATTCAAAGAGAAAAACAATTATTTATATGAAATTTACTCACTAAAAATTTGAGAAAAGAAAAAAAGTTACTTTTAAAAATAGAATCGCAAAATAATACTATTTTAGGAGATTGCTATTTTAAGTTGGATGAAGAAGGAAATAATAGAAAAAAGCAAATTATGTGCCATGCCTATCTTGTGTATTCTATGCAGCACATGTGATACATAGGACATTTCCTTAGCGTCCATGCATCATATATGATATACATTCCCAATTTTTTTTCAACCGTCAGAGTCACTTGGGATATATAAAAGGAAAGGTCTATATTTTTCAGAATGTTTGAAACAAGGACAGACTAAAAACCTGAAAAAAAGCAGGGATATTTTTAGGACAAACTTACGAAGAATGTTTTAGCCAAGTAAAAGGGTTAAAATCATTCAAATTTTGGCAGTCATTAACGATGCATTATATTCTTGTTATACTACTTTTATATTTGTGTCTACTATGTGGAATTTCTGCGCCGGCGATATAACGTTCAATTATTACTTCGTTTTCTGGATTCTTTCTTTTTCCCACAAGATTTCTAAAAAATTTCAGCTCATAGGATGGAATTTTTTGTCTTTGAATTTGTTTCCCATTGTTTTATTTTTCTCTATTTCATTTTTTCTCTTCACATTGATACACTCTGTATTTAAGACAATTTTCTCAAACTACATGATTCTTTATAAAAATCTAACATTTATTTTTACTCTTATCGTAAGTTCTATAATTTCTACCTTATTTTTCTTATTTTCTCCAAACGTCATAAAGATCAAACGCTAACCCTTTTTCTACTATGCACTTTAACCTGCTTCATGATTTTACCCCCATCAGCTTAAAAAAAATCCCGTTTACTTTTCAGTTTATCTCGCATTTCAGTATCTCAGTATCGCTACATTCCAATGTTCGTATATTCTACGATTGACCTAGAGAAATTCAACCCTTTTACCTTGCCAAACAGGGGATCATGCATGCACATGCATTTGTTTTTCAAGATGTTTTATATGTCAGCGTGTTATAAATGATATAGTTGAATTTTAGGAAAGTTAGGAAGGTCATTTGGCCAATAAAATAAAAACACACGCACTGGTTTAATCCACCTCTTTATTGCTGTTGAATAGTTTATTGCCAATCTCCAACTGATTTTTTCTTGTGTTTATGTTGTTTATGTGTTTATGTTGTTCTGTTTATGTTGTTTATGTGTTTATGTTCATTTATTTGTTGTCAAGCCTCTCTTCTCTCTGTGTATTGCGGTTTTGTCGACATTACTGTTTTATTTTTTTGTGTCCATGTTTCCTTTTATTTTAATTCACACATGTATATGTTTGTGATTTGTAAGTGTGTATATATGCGTGTATATGGTTTATGGATGTACGTGTCAGTGACTTTTGGATATTTGCGGTTTGTTTACATTTAAATGTGTAGTGGTTGGTTTTGCTGACTTAAATCTTATTTTATCATTGTCGTTGTATTACTGTAACCTTTCTACTGAGGCGATCTGTTTCCATTATGTATACCACTTCTGTAACCTGCTAGAATTTTTATTTAAACATTATCCATTGAGCCATTGTATTTTTCCATGCCATGCTGGTGTTGTTTGAATGTTTGCATGTTCCACCGTATTTAAGCCAGTGTTCTCCAATAGTTCTGCTTATAGCGAAGGCTCTTTCATCTAAATCTCCCGCCAGATTATCCTACCAGGGCTTTACTCTCATTCGACGCTGCAGCTGCGGACTGGAAGAGGCTTCGTGGCAAGCCCCGCACCAGATGGCTGGACGTAATTAGGGAAGATCTCCAGAGGTTCGACGTCACCTTGGAGGATGCAGAGGGGCTGGCACGGGACCGCCAGCGATGGATAGTACTGGTGGTCCTGGTCGGCTCTTTGCATGATGATGACCCTAGCTCTATCAAGCAAGAACATGAAGCAAGTAAGCAAGAAAATGTTCATCTAAATAGGTTGTAGTAGTGTCCTTACAGTACCTTTCCTTGCATTTAATGTGGCACACTACATCTCTCGATTTGTAGTTTATCTGAGGGTTTGTTGTGGATAGAAGGATTTTTGAAATGGATATGATTTACAAAACAGTCACTTAATGGAAATCTGTCTTATCTTTTTAACATTTACTAGTTAATTTGTTCCTCGATCAAAAGTTTTCTCCATTTTCTCCTTATGTATGTGTGTGTATATATATATATATATATATATATATATATGTGTGTGTGTAGGATGGTCTTCTTTCAGTTTCCGTCTACCAAATCCACTCACAAGGGAGTCGGCCTGAGGCTATAGCAGAAGACACTTGCCTAAAGTGCCATGCAATGGGACTGAACCCGGAACCATGTGGTTGGGATATTGAATTTGCTCCAATTTCTATGCCTTACTCTCTATTTGCATCATTGCGATGATGGTTTCAAACTTTCCTGGCTTCGTCTATACACTAATTTGCTCCTGTTGGTCATATCAAGAAAATTACACGCGGTACATATTGTTCTGTGCGGGCTTTCTCAATTCATAGCATAGACACTTAACGAAATACATTTCACATCATCCATAATTGCATTTGTTGACATAGCAGAATTCTGGAGAATTAGTTGCTTAGTGGCCATAAATTTCATATAATGTGAGTGAAAAAGTTGCCTTTTGATATCGCGTTCCTAGCCATTGATAGGTGTCTATAACAAATAGTCGGGTATTCTAGAGCAGCGAGCGAAATAAATGCCTTGCAGCATTTTGTTTCAGTTCTTTTTCTGAGCTCAATAACTGCCGTTGTCAATTTTACCTGTCATCGTTCCTAGGTCAATAAAATAGATTACCAATCAAGGAGTAAAAATGGAGTAAATCGTCTATACCAGTTATCATATCTAAAGTGAGGGCGTTGTGTCATTACATCATGTGAATGTAAAGAATCAATTTAATCTCATGTCATAACTATCGTTGGATTCAAACCCGAGTTTACAAAAGTTTCCAATTCAAGTACTGAGTTGATTATTGTTGTTTCCAAAGCATTTAAATATCTCTGCTCAGTCAAGATATACACCACCACCGTCACCTTCTTCTTCTTCTTCTTCTTCTTCTTCTTCTTCTTCTTCTTCTTCTTCTTCTTCTTCTTCTTCTTCTTCTTCTTCTTCTTCTTCTTCTTCTTCTTCTTCTTCTTCTTCTTC
>NC_068998.1:19050766-19053624 GCF_001194135.2 Octopus bimaculoides | reverse complement strand
TATACATGTATATATATATATAATTAAAATACAATATACATGTATGTGTACATGTATATGTGTGTGTATGTATATATGCATGAGTGTTTGGCGTGTATAATTATTTCTGGCGCAATACTCACACAAACACACACTCACACACACACACACACACACACACACACACACACACACACACACACATGTATATACATGCATAATTATTGTTTCATTGCTTTACTTACATTTTCTACATATGTGATGTGTTTTGATTGCCAAATATCATGTTTGATGGCCTTTGGGCGGAATTCTTACTCCTATGCTACATGTATCTCTTATTCTTTTTTTGCTCTTTATCTCGTCCGGCCTTTCTAACCAATTTCCTCGAATTCCTTATACAAGACCTCAAACATTCTTCCCCAAATTATTCTCACCTGTTTTGCTATTTTAAGTTTTAGGCCAGTCTTTTACAATCTGTGGAATTTAAGATCAAATTTTCAAATTTCCTTTGCAATACTCCACCTGGTTCATTAAATATAGTTCCCAATGCTGTGTGTTCAAGAAGGGCAGATTTTCAATCACGGGATCATCCTGATTCCAAAAAGGTGTAATATGTCTATGTAGAACTCATGTAGACTGAGATGCAGGGGTCCCGGACAGACAAAATTTCGCTTTTATTAATATAGAAGATATCTTACAGAACTGTTTATTTACTACAACAGCAGTGACAGGAGATTATCTGATATTGGTAAAATTTGTTCGGTAAAAAGTGCAGGTTTTTAACAATTACAACAATAAACTGAAAAAAAAACGGCATAAAACAAAAGCAAAAAAAGCAAAAACACAAGGACCCACTTAAAATTATTGACATTTTTATGGTTAGGAACAATGGGACATAGTGGTGATCATGCCTTTTCCATGGCTAACAGAGGAGCAAATGACGTGAAATAGCTTCAACAGAAAGTCGAAATCATGTCGCAGATTTGATTCACCTGGAGCTAACCTACTGCTTATCGTTCAACACAAGACAGAGGTGATTCCTTCGTGATTAAGTTGATAACTGCTGATCATCGTTAAAAGCTTCATTAATGAAATGATGGGACTGTTCAATCTTATTGCTGTTCTCTACATTTTCAGTCGTATTATTTGACCTGGATCGTAAAGTCTTTTGAGAAGCTTCATTAACGTTGGTTCTTAATGACAAGCGATTCCTGAAAGAAATATGAATACAAATATGAGTTAATTCATCTGTAAATAGATAAAACTGTAATGGACTGCTTTCCGTTCAGGGAGGTGGAGGATTGGCCTGCCCGCCTAGCTAGCAGTGTGGCATTATTCGAAAGCTACAACAATGTGTGGAAGTGCATTGTGATCAATGGTGTATAACAACATCCGACAGGTTGGTCGATACAATGATACAGTGATTACACACACACACACACACATACACACACACACGTACACACACACGCGCACACACACGCACGCACGTACGCACGCACAAACGCACGCATAGAAACATCAACATTATTTGCTCGATTTCGCACTTGATTTATAAATAACAACAAATAACTTATGTGAATTGAAATCAAGAATCAAAGACTCCGTTTTCATTAGGAATAATCCTTTTATATTTTCTTTATTTTTTTACTTGTTTCAATAATTAGACTACGGCTATGCTGGGGCACAGCCTTGAAAGGTTTTAGTCGAGCAAATCGATCCCGGAACTTATTTTTAAGCCTAGTACTACTTATTCTATCGGTTTCTTATGTCGAAGCGCTAAGTTACGGGAGCGTGAACACACCACCACTGGTTGTCAAGCGGTGGTGGGGGACACACATAGACACAAAAACATACATACATACATACATACTCACATACATACTGAACACACACACACACGCACACGCGCGCACACACACACGCACACTCACACACACACACACACACACACACACACACACACACACACACACACACACACACACACACACACACACACACATATATACGACGAGCTTTTTTCAGTTTCCGTCTAACAAATTCACAGACAGGGCCCGAGGCTATAGTAGAAGACACTTGCCCAAGGTGCCACGCAGTAAGACTGAACCCAGAAACATAGTTGGGAAGCAAACTTCTTACCTCATAGCCACGCCTGCGCCTAATTGTTTATTTAAAGCACTAGTCAATAACTTCTCTGCTTACTATTCCTGAGAGGGTCGTGGGAGTAGAGTCTCCGTCCTCAGGCGCCCCTTCCATAGGGTCCTATCAGAAGCAACCGTCATTACACTTTCCGGTCGGATTCTCAACCATCTCGTTCTTGATCTAATCCTGGGTCTCTTGCTGGTTGGCTCTGTTTGAAGAATCCGTCTTGCGACATTCTAATCACATGTTCGTAGCACCGGAGCTGCAACCTCTCAATGAAGAGAAGTAGTGGCTCAACCTGGAGAGACTCCCTGATCTCCGAGCTACGCACCCTGTTGAATAACGTTACTTCGAAAGATCCTTCCGTTTTATTTATATTCCTGCAGAACTAATGTGGGGTATAGAATATGGAATATACAATATATAATATAATATACAATATATAATATAAAATAAAATAAAAAAAAAATGGATGGCACCATGAAAGAAAGTATTGAATGTAGATGAAATATTGAGTGTTCAATATAAAGGATCAAATATATAAATATAAATATAAATATAAATATATAAAGACGACTCGAGTTTCATATTTATCTTTATATTTATATATTTGATCGTTTATATTGAACACTCAATATTTCATCTACATTCAATACTTTCTTTCATGGTGCCATCCATTTTTATTTTATTTTATTTTATATTATATATTGTATATTATATTATATATTGTATAT
>NC_068998.1:19049230-19050568 GCF_001194135.2 Octopus bimaculoides | reverse complement strand
TATATATATATACAAGAGTTCAGGCAAAGCAAGTCAACTGGGAAGCTCATGATGATCCCCACCTCCTTTTCGGACAGCAAGTGTATCATCTACATCCACTGGATTCCCTCTGCTCAGATGGTCAACAAAGAGTACTCTATGCATTAAAATAAGAAAATCCTACTTTGAAGGAGATTAGAATTTTGTACATCTTTGAAATTTATTAAGGTCTTTCCTGAAAAAGTCACAAAACCTCTGGAATGCACCTTGTATTTCACCACGTTTGTTAACATAAATACGACGTAAATATAACAGCTCTCGTTTAGCATTGACACATGAGCTTTTTCTTGCCGAGCATTCATCGCTCTTCCATAGTCTGTGTATGGATGTTCTTATCGTTGGATCAACAAAATTTAAAGAATGGCTCACAATTTCACAGCTATATACGACACCTAAACTAACACAGGAAGCCCACCTATCGGATATCAAACGCGTTTCTGTGGATTTTCATTGGTGTTGTTGGATAGTCTACGCTGCAGCGGTGTATCTCAACTGCTATTTCAGAAATGCTCACGTTATCATCAGCAGATACTATGTAATGAGGTGCCTGTGTTTTTGAAATTATGAGATTTCACTATTGTCACTTCCGACGCAATTTACTTTCACTTTCTTATGACACTAAATGTTAATCCATGTTAACTGAATGATAGACAGTTACGAGTTTCTGTGTTTAAATATCACTGCGATTAACATTGCTTCTTAATCTCTCTAAAATTATGTAATATGAACTATCAAATGTATTAACGCTTAGCAATCAATTCCTCAACCATCCAGTACAAAACTTTATATCTGAGAAAGAAAGTATTGTTTCAAATCTTACCTTTGTTGTTTACGATAAAAAACGATCCCAACAATGATGAGAATGGCAGCCAGAAGACAAACAACCACAACCGATACAATGATGGCAGCTGAAGACAACAGAAAGACAGTTGTTAGATTAGAATAATGATTTCTAAAGGGGTAAGTAATGCTCCCGATCGTAGAGTGGTAGAATTATCCCAAGATGGCGATAAGATTAAAGTGGATGCTGAAGAGGGAGTGCTAGGAGTAAAAGAGATGGTGCCAAAACTTTTGGGTTGTCAAACAGCTAAAGCATATATCAATCTAGTCACAAATGACTGAGCAGTAACAGTTTTTTTCCCCCCCAAAACTTTTGAATTGGATGAAAATTCGAAACGATTCGCTAAATAGCTTTTTGAAAAGCATTATCTTTAAGTGAGGCAGGGTTGAGTTTCAACAGAGAATAAAAAAAACTTTTGCGAGTGAGCGCGCGCGTGTGCATATATATATATATATATA
>NC_068998.1:19048157-19049122 GCF_001194135.2 Octopus bimaculoides | reverse complement strand
CTTTAATTGGTGATTACACCATACAATACCGACGAACGTTGCAATTGTGCCAGCATATTTAGATACAGAAAATATCAGTCAAATTAATATATCCGAAAAATATGTTAACAACGTTACCAAGGCAATCCAAAATTGGTTAACTTCAAAGTGAACTAAGAAAATATCTCTCTTAGACGAACGCAGATAAGAAGAACGTCAAGAAAATATATAGTGTTTTAAGAAAAACCAGTTTAGTATTTAACTTTTGATGACGTCAGTTGATAACGAAAGAAGAAAAAAAAAAATATGAATTCTACGTCACGACAATTAGAAACAGAAATTATGCGTCACAATAATTAGTTATCTCTCAAATATGCTAAACACTTGGATTTATTTGTCATACATTAGGAATTACCCAGAGTAATTTGTTCTACTTGTATTTATCTGATTGTTGGATATAGTCAGCCAAATTCGTTTAACACTGCCAGGATTTTTTAATCCATTTTTACTTCTTGTCTAAGAATCCACAAGTTAGAAAAAATATGCTTTTGCATGTATTTGTCAATAGAATGGGTATATTAATCAAAATATGTAGTATTATAGATCCACTTCAGCCTATCTTACCAATCGGTATCTGAAGAGCACGTGGTGCTGTTATATAACAATATCCGGTTATTTAATAGCCAGTACGAAACCGATTGATAAGATCAGCTGAAATGGATTACGGCACACTTCGACGATATTCGCACGAGCGCATGTATGTATGTATGTATGTATGTATGTATGTATGTATGTATGCGCGTGTGTGTATGTATGTATGTATAAGGGTTTCAGTTATAAATGCTGAAAACTTGAAAAGGCCAATAATTCAAAACTTTGAATTGTGAAATATTTTAGAAAGATAAGAAGAACAGTCAGTAAAATTACATGATTACACACACACACACACACACACACACACACACACACACACACACACACACACA
>NC_068998.1:19043903-19048147 GCF_001194135.2 Octopus bimaculoides | reverse complement strand
CCGCCTAATATTATTTAACTTTAATAGTGGTTTCAAATTTTGGCACAAGTAATTTCAGGGGAGGGGGTAAGTCGATTACATTGACCCCCCCCCCCCAATGCTCAACTAATACTTATTTTATTGACCCCGAAAGTGAAGACGGACGAAATACCGCTATGTACTTCGTCCAGCGTGGCTAACGATTCTGCTAGCTTGCCGCCTAATATTATTTAACTTTAATAACGGCTTCTTACAATATCAATACTTTCTTACACCGGACCTAGGCCATACATTTTATGACTGGAACTTTATTTTATCAACCATGGAAAAACAGAAGGCAAAGTTGATCTTAGAAAGATGTGAACTCAGAACGTAAAGATCTGTTATTAAATGCTGAAAAGCTTTTTACCCAACGCTCTACCAATCTACTACCAATTCTTTCTAATTTTGGCACAAGGCTAGCAATTTCTGGGGGAAGGGGTAAGTTAATTATATCGACTCCAGTACTTGACTGGTACTTTATTTTTATAAACCCTGAAAGGATGAAAGGCAAAGTTGACCTCAGCAGCATTTAAATTCAGAACGTTAATACGGAAGAAATGCTGCTAGGCAATTTGTTCGACGCGTTAATGATTCTGCAAGCTTTCCACTTTATAGTGTTGAAATAATAATAAGATTAAAGCAGAACGTATCTTAGGATAAGAGGGGGATCAGGAATCTGTTGTTTTCTAACTTTGTTTAATTTTAGAAATGCAAATAACAATGGACTAACCTGGTATGGCTGCCTTGCCAGCATACTTCAAGAAAAAGTTACGAGTTGGTGCAAGTGTACTACTAATATTGTTTATATCGTTGGTTGTTCTATGTATAGAAACCATCGGAGGTTCAGTGCGAGTAGGAATATTTCTGAATAAATATTTTGTCGTAGTGGAACTACTTTCAGCTTGTACTTTATCGTGGAACTGATTCAATGTTGTGGTTATTGTTTGTGTAAAGGTCTCACTAACATTTCCCAATGAAGTATTTGATGTATCTCTTATTGACGAATTATTTCGGAGTAAATCCTTTGATAAAGCTTCATTTAAAGTCGTATCGATTAAATTCTCTGGCGTTGCAGCTTCTGTCTCTATGGCCAATGGTAATCTGGAAGGTTGGGCTGTCCAGGTTATGTTGAGAGCTGTAGCTTGTGATGTTATGACTGAGTCTACGGGAGTGGATGATGTAATAAATACGTCAGCGGATTTTGTTTCATGCAAAGAATTCTTTGTGATATTCCTTGGAAGTGCACTTGATATAACTTCACTCGAACTATTATTTATGGGTAAATCCTTTGATACAGTCCAACGCGAAGTCGTATTAATTAGATTCTCTGATGTTAAAGTTTCTGTCACTATTACCGGTAGCAGATGAGGCCTGTGTGTTTTCCAATTCTGTTCAGCTGATACGGATACTGTGCGAAACACATCACCAGTATCTTTTGCTGTTGATAAATCTGATGCTGAAGTGAAAGTGCTGGATGCCAATGTTGTTTCCGGTGTAGATTTTACATTTTCCTGACCAGTTGCAAAACTGATCGTTCCATTATCCTGACTAGTTTCAAAAGTAATCGTTTCATTATGCTTTGGCGAATCATATATGTTATCTGAGATGGTTTCGTTATTGTATTGTTCGGTAACCATATTGTTTGCAAGAAGTGAAATAAGTGATTTCATATTGATTGTCGTTATTGGTGCAGTGGTTTTTGGTAATGTTGTTGCTGTAGTTCCTGACGCTGTTGTATGCGATGCTGTTGTTATATTTGATGCTGTTGTTGTATTTGATGCCGTTGTTGTTGATCCTGACGCTGTTGTATTTGATACTCTTGCATTTGGCGCCGTGGCTGCGTTTCTTGATGCGGTTACCATTGTTGCTGCTCTTTTTATTCTTCTTATCCGAAGCGTTACATGAGTGTTGTTTTGTGTCGAAGAAAGATTTGACCAGTTGTGTCCATTTCTCGTTGATGTAAACTCTTTTGAGGTGAAAGGGCGTGAAGATTTCTTCCTGGGTTTTGGAGTTTTGATACTTTCTTTTGATGTTAGTTTCTTTGTAGAAGACCCTGGAATGCTTTCGTTACGCTGAGCTGAAATGTAATAATGATGTTTTTACATTAGCAGGAGACCACAACTGTTGGGAGTAAGGATGTAATCAATTTAATCAACCAAGTACATAGCTAGCAATATATTTTATCGAATCTGAAATGATGAGAGGTAAAGTCAACCTCGATGATATTTGATATCAGAACGTAATGGGATGTAACTAAATGTTGTCAGCCATTTAGTTCGGACTGTTTACGTGTCTGTACTTTCTCTGCCTAATAACAATGGGATACTACAATGCAGTTTGGAATAAGTAACTGTGCAGTGTTAATTATGAAGAGAGATTCGAAGATAAACTCTGATGGCTTAAAATTTCTACAAGACAATATCATTAGCTCGTTGAGGAATAATGAGGGACACATATACTTGACTGGTACTTTATTTTATCGACCCCAAAAGGATGAAAGGCAAAGTTGATCTCGGCGGTATTTGAACACAAAACGTAAAAATCTGAAAGAAATGTTGCTAAGCATTTTCTCAGATGCGGTAACTATTCTGTCAGCTCACCGCCTTAATAATAATAATAATAATAATAATAATAATAATAATAATAATAATAATAATAATAATATTTTCTACTATAGGCACAAGACTTAAAATTTGGAGAGGGACATAGTCGATTACATAGGTCCCAGTACTCAATTGGTAATTATTTTGTCGACCTCAAAATGATGAAAGGCAAAGTTGACCTCGGCGGGATTTGAACTCAGAACATAAAGACGGACGAAATGATTGTGAGCCCGACGCTTTAAACACTGAGTCATGCGCCTTCACAATTATGATAACAGTAATGATAATGATAATTGTCGTAGATGCAGTACCACAAATCATGGAGCAGGACCCACACAACTCCGCCAAACCCAATATGTAAATGGTACTAAAGTTGTTGACACTCGCTGATTTGAAAGACCAGCAGGTCTCTTGACGGTAGGATTCGGACTAAGGACGTAAGGTGTCGTAAGCAAGTACTGCTAGAGATATTGTTCGGTGCTCTACTATCTCTGCCATTCTGCTCTGATTGTGATAATTCTAGTAATGGTATCTAACATAACATAACACCATTCATTTTGGGGGATGGATGTAGTCGAGTATTGACTATATTTTTCTTTATTGGTTTCGATCTCGGAAAAAAAAAAAAGATGCAGAAGCGAAAAACAAAGTTATCCGCGATGGGATTTGAACTTTTAGCGTCAAGAGGTGCAACTTAATACCGATATGATATTTTGTCCGGTGAGCTGCTATTTTTGCTGTCCAATTACTTGATGATGGTCAGGAGGCGAGTTGGCAGAATCGTTACCACACCAGACGAAATGCTGCTAAGCATTTCGTCCATCTTTACGTTCTGAGTTCAAATTCCAAGAGGTCGATTTTGCCTTTCATCCCTTTCGGGGGTCGATAAAGTAAGTACGAGATGAACACTGTGGTTGATGTTATCAACTTTCCCCCTGCCCCAAACTTGCTGGCCTTGTGCCGAAATTTGAAACCAATTACTTGATGATGGTAGTAATAAAAACGCATTAGGGAAGGCGGCGGCGGCGGCAGCAGCAGCAATAGTAGTAGTAGTAGTAGTAGTAGTAATAGTAAACATTTAAACTTACTAACGCTGAAAACGCTCAGAACACATTTATCCATGATCCCATCAGTGCGTCGCAAATTTGCTGATGTCTGTTGTCGACCAGTTCTGTTACATTGGCAATAATACGAAGAACGTTCTTTCCTCGGCCATGGAAATCTTATGCATCGGCTATTCCTTTCAGGGTTGCAGTTCTCGTAATGCCTAGCTCCTGCAGAAAAAGAATGTAAGAATACAATGGCTAACTTCGCTTTAGGACATAAAGAAACGACATGTGTAGTATAAGCAAAATTTCGCCATATTTTATTTTCTGTCACACCAATATTTCTTTAACTTGTGATATAAACTTTTTTTTAAAAAATATTTTGAATGATTTTTCTTTTACCTTTGATACATTTTCTGTGATTCTTGAAAAACGTGAAGCCTCGGAGACAGGAACATTTATTGTCATTGCAGTTTTGATGTCGGCAGGTAAATCTAGCAAGGCACTTCGTGTATCGTAAGCATTTCTCCCAAATTCTAGCTCCTTCAAAATATATACACACACATGCATATAT
>NC_068998.1:19038816-19043795 GCF_001194135.2 Octopus bimaculoides | reverse complement strand
TATATACATTTAATGGTAAGATACTTTTCGTCCACACACGTACACACACACATACACACACACATACACACACACAATAAAAAATCAGAAGTGAAACGTTTCAAAGAATTCATTGACATGTATTCGATAATTCCTATATAGCCCCTTAGAAACGAAATACTTTGTCTTGGAAGAGCCGTTCATCTAAAATATTAAATGTAAATTAAAAAGAAAAATGTTTGCTCCACAGTTTTACTTAACTCGTATAGGATCCTCTATTAATTTAGGTCTCCATCTTTGATTCAGGAATTTTCCAATATACACCACTCGTACACATCATACACTCACACATACGAGTATGTATGTATATTATTCCATTTGGATGTCCTTTTTTAAACAACACCAAAAAGGGTTTTTTATCTACTAATTACTTGGATAATTTTAGATGATCGAAATTTTTCAAATTACGAGATTCCATTTTTTTTTTTTATTAGAAAGTCCCAAACAAGGCGAGAAATCACTTAGTGTAAGGGAATATGAAGGAGAAATTAAAAAACCTATGGAGTTCTCAATTTTTTATATTTCGATCTCGAATGGCATCAAAGTCAAAAACTATTCGTTTGTTGAGGGCTATTAGAACGTGTAATTATAAAGCCTAGAGACTGACAAAATTATATGATGCCGTTTAACTCCAGATCAGACTTGATCAAGCAGACCCTTGATCAAAGTCGTTCTAATCGTGATCATATTGTCTTTTTGAGTGTTATGGACTACAATGCCCAATGCACTTTTATTTGAGACAGTAGTTTTAATGTTGTGCTTGCAGGTCATCAGTAAACATTTTATTTACTATTTCACTAGTCTGATGACTGAGGAAAAAAAAAAAAATCAACAATAGCAGCCACCACCATTTCCACCACCATTGCCACCACCATTAGTAGTGTTATCACTAAAACAACAAAAACAATAACAATAATATTCTTACCTTTACTTGGCAGCCGATGGGAGAATTTAATCACTACAAATAGAAGAATTTTCCAAGTATAGAATCAAATAAGATATGGCTTTAATCCAGATACTAATATGATCTTCAGGAGACTAAGTTTACACTATTGTAACCATGTTTCAAATATCTCACTATTTTATCGTATCAACAGTGCTTTTTAATAAAATCAATCGGAGCAACTTCAACAATTTCTAACATAAACATAAGGTCAGAAGTTTGAAGCAAGACGGAAAATGATCGATTATATCAACTACTGTACTTAAATAATAGTTTCTGTTACCGAAGTTGGTAAATTAAAAGGTAAAGTTGACCTCGGCGGAATTTGAACTCATAAAACACATACACGTGCAAATAGAATACCGTAGGGCATTTTGTCCGACGCTCAGACGATTCTTCCAAATTTTTATTTCTCTCTCCACCCACCACACGCTAGTTCAATGATTTTATGAAACAAGACATTTCGTAAAATTTGTGAAATTTGTCCTATTATGACGTCATTTAAATCAGGATTTTCCAACATAGAAATTTAAAGAGAGGTAATACATTTGAGGTAGAGGCTCATGGCCTAGTGGTTAGAGCAGCGGACCTGCGATCGAGGGAACGCGAGTTCGAATCTTAGACCGGCGATATATGTGTTTATGACCGAAACACTAAAGCTCCACGCGGCTTCCGCAGAAGATAATGGCGAACTTCTGTTGACTCTTTCGCCACAACTTTCTCTCACTATTTCCTCCTGCATCTAGCAGTTCAGCTGTGACGGACCGGCGTCCCCTCTAGGTGGGGAACCTATATGCCAATGAAACCGGGATAACGGCCCTTATGAGCCAGACATAGCTCTAGAAGGACAAACAACACTATATTTGATATTTTTTTTCTTTGCTCTATATTTTGTGTCAAAATTTTGATATATATCCATTATGACGTCATAATAAGTCGATTTCCCTCATAAATACGATCGATGATTAGCATGTTAATTAATATACGATATAACAAAATATTTATTCAGTTAAGTTATTGAATTAATAAACGCAACGTAAGGAAAAATAATGTTTGTGTTTTATTTTGGTCAAAGTTTATTTTTTCTTCGCACACCACAAAAAAGTGGCTAAAAGATAAAGACAGGTAGACTGTTAGAAGAAAGAGAAAAGTAATATAAAAAGTGACTGATTTACTAAAACCTTTAATTAGAAAAAAAAAGATGTAAATTCTGCCGTAAATCTATTTCAGTTTATTGAATGCAAGTTCGTTTTCACATTTGATATTACTTATCTGTGTGGTGGGTAATTTACTTTACTTAAACACACACACACACATGTATATATATATATATATATATATATATATATATATATATATATATATATATATATATATGTGTGTGTGTGTGTGTGTGTGTGTGTGTGTGTGTGTATAAACAATATATGAGTATATGCATATATATGTACATGTATGTACATACTTTCATCTACATGTACATATAGATACATATCTGGATACATGACGTTGCAAAAGAACATGGACAAAATGATAAACAAGGTACAACAAACAAGCAGGCCACATAGAGAACATATCCTTCATCAGCTGCCACCATTAGAACACCGGCGTTTCGAAGAGTTAGAGAGAGAGAGAGAGGGAGAGAGAGAGAGAGAGAGAGAGAGAGAGAGCGAAATTGTAGAATATTAAATTATATATTTCTAAAATAAATACTTTTTGTTCAGCAATATCAAAATACAATTTATTAAGCTTCCACTCTAAATTTCAATAATTTAGCTAATTAAAAAGTAAGAATTATAACATCTATATTTCTGAAAGTGAAAACAATGGTAAATTTAACTTTCCAATTCTTTCAAAAACTCTTTGTATTTATACTTTTCGTAGTATATTAAATGAACAAACAGCTCAAATTTGAAATTTCACCACCCGGCCGTGTCAAAGAATAGACCCAACATTTCTTCTCCGTGTCGTAAAAGGCGACTAAAAGAAGTTAAGGTAGGATTTGCACTCCGAACTCGTAAAACCCACACCAGCAATGACTACCCAGATAGACCCATGGGTTGGAGGGTTATCGCCTGAGTGGTGCATAGGTATCCTCCGCCAGGAGTAGGGAATCACCAGCAAATGGTGAATGCAGCGACGTGTTGTTACAGTGCATGCCCCCATACTCCTACTGTTCATGCAACATAAATAAAAGAAGAACTGTAATCATATTTCATAAGAGCTTTAGTTAACAATACTAATTTCTTTTCACAACCGTTCACCAGAAAGTGCATTAGAGGTCTGGGTCTTTTTAAATACAGTTAAATGGGATGGGGACTAATATTTAATGGAGTCAAAAACATGTGTTAATTAACAAAAAAATCATTAGCTTGTGGTGATATTTCTTGCGAAGAAAGGTACGCGAGACAAATCCAAAATACAAATTACTTAGAAATTAAATGAGAAATGATCTTTGGTAAGACAACTCTACACATATTTCGGTCTTCTTCGACCTTTTCAACGAAATATACTTTCAGAGCTTATCAGATCCAAGGTGACTTAGAGAATACATATTTTGAGTGAAAAATATTCACAAATGGAATGAATAGGTATGCATTGACTCACACTTTATGCTCTATCCGTTGTCGTGTTCCAGTGACCCGACAACACGTTACATTAATATATGAAGCTCGAGACATCCATCAGAGATTTAACCTGACACATATAAAACAGCAGCAAAGAAAACAATGTTGGTAAAGCCATCATCATTTATACAGGTAAATTTCGTACCTAAAGGATCTTCTGACGAATGGGTTAGTTCACCATTTGTCGCCGTAAAAACAAAGAAGGCGAATGTAGATAAAGAGTAAATATTCATGGCGCAACTGAAAATAAAATAAAAGAAAAAAAACATTGAAAATGCATCGAGTGTTTGAGTAGCAGAATGGAACATGTTCATCATGTCATACACACACAGAGGAGAGAGAGAGAGAGAACAGTTTCAATTCACTTATAAGCCTAATAACCATAAGAAAAGCATAACGTTATCCTTTCATTTTCTTAAAATTCCCAAACACGAGACCTAGGTAAAGAACATCGCTATTTTTGCTCTTTGTCGATTCCAAGCAAAACACGGGCATTTATCACAAAGGATGCACCTGAATCGCAAAGAAGTTCTTATTTAGAGACGAGAGAAAAAGAAAAAAGAAACTCTTTCGACCTAGACACGAGCAGCACTTATTGAGAGATATCTCAGCAGCCCAGTTTGCAAAACTTGAGTCTAATTGGGGCTAATGGTCAGTTATTAGTTGACTTAGAAAGTGGGGATGTCAAAATAATAATTGAAAAAAAAAAAAAAAACCTGACAATACCATCACCGCGAAAACAACAAAATTTATCATCGAGACTAGCGTGCTCCGGTCCTGTCCTTACAGGCGCCGTTGAGCCGCTATCGACTCGTGGCGTCCGTTTGCCGTCACGAGCGCGTACCGGGAGTGCCAACTGCGACCCCGGTGGGACCAAGTCTCAATGCAAATACTCAATTTGCAGCACAATCTCCGTCCCCCCCCCCTGCCCTCCAAATCTGTCCCTTACCGTCTTGAAAAGAGAAAGGATACTAGATGGTTTCGGCTGGAACAGCTTTGAATACAGGTCTGCTTGACCAAGGATGACCTGAGGTTAAACAACAACAACAACAATAGCAGCAGCAGCAGCACCTTTAACATTGTTGCTATTAATCTTTGTCACTACCATCACCATTTCTACGAGCAAGAACAGCACCAGCATAACTGTTACATACAAAGGAATGAAAACGTTAAGACAATGTCATGTTAGACATATTATGTCAAATTATAAGATGCGATGGTCTTGGCTTGAAAGTCGTCATTGACCATAAGTCGTATTTGTGGAGTTAAGCGTCGAGATGGCATTTCATTTGTGTTGTTACTGTGATTTAATAAAACTTATGGTCAATAACGACTTTCAAGTTACCATAACCACCAGCATAACCCCCACCCCC
>NC_068998.1:19036424-19038682 GCF_001194135.2 Octopus bimaculoides | reverse complement strand
CACTAGCACCACCGCCACCACCACCACCTCAGCGCCGCCGCCGCCACCACCACCACCATCTCAGCGCTGCCGCTATCACCACCACCTCAGCGCTGCTGCCTCCTCCAACACCATCGCGAGCGCCGTCGCCACTGCAACCTCCCCTATCACCTCAACCAACACCGAAGCCACCACTATCACCATTACCCTCTGTCTAATAACCTCCACAACTCCTGTAATCTCAACCACCATCTTTCTTAAGATTATATACAGTACGTTCTCCGCAAGACACTTCCTTCTGCATTGTTCACAACACATCTCTTTCTTTAAAGACCCTCAAACAACTTCAACGCGAGGTGATCCGCATTTTAATAGAGACCGGATACATTTCAAACAGACAGATTTAAGTAAACAAATCCTTTCACATTCTGTTCTTTGGAGGTCATAAAATCATCCAAGTCAAATAAGTTAAATCTTGACTGGACGGACATCAGGGATTTCACTGTTTGTCTCCATTAAGTAACAGAGCGGGGTTTTTTATTATTATTATTATTATTATTATTATTTTTATTTTTAAGCGGTGAAAAATCTGGCTGCATGACAGAACTCACGTTTTGCCGCTTGTGTGTGTGTGTGAGCGTGTGTGCGTGAGTGTGTGTGTGTGTATGTTTGTGTTTATTACCAATATAGAGTCATCGGCTTTCGTGTGTTCCACTCATTCAAATAGTTATCGCTGTATGTCTGTCTGTACAACTCGACAATCTATTTGTATTTATTAACCGCACACACACACAGACACACACATAGACACAGACACACACACACATAGACACACACACACACACACACACACACACACACACACACACACACACACACACGCACACAAACACAATCACATGTATGCATGCACACTCTCTCTCTCTCTCTCTCTCACACATACACTCACTCATGCACGCATACATATTCACACACCTCATACACAAATTAAAAAGCAAAACATTGCCATACGGTCAAATACTATGGAAACACTTATGGGAAATATCTATTGAGACCAGCGAGAGGTAGAACATCGAAGGGATCTGAAGTTCAAAACCACACACAGGAAATCGTTTAAAACAGTAATCAACAGGGCATTGCAACAGCTACTTACAGCCGGAACGACAATTGGCAATCGCATGAGAGCTGTAACACTTGTATTACTGAGAACGTTGATAGCATCATATGAATATAACATCGTATGTGCAAGAAGTCGACCGTGGTCAGGTTGATGGTAACTGTTATGGACAGGCTAAACTCCTTGAGTATTTTTATTGTGCCCTTCCTGAAGTTGTTCATGGCGTGGCCATTCATATGGCTTGAGATTACCTGGCTATCGTACCTATAGAGGGACAACCAATGTGGATGCGTGCGTTTCTAGAGAGTATCCAAGATGAATAACCCGACGAGTTCGGTGATCTTAACCCCGTCGTAGCTCCCCATAGAAACGTTGAACAGTAAATCGCTTTCTTTCTTCACTCAGACAGAGTATTGTCCTGAACCAAGATTCATTTTCTGACGTTAATGATGATTCTGACATTGAGATCACTCGCGCCAATGAATTGCTTAGCAAAATTTAGGGCCTTCAGGAGGAGGGCTTTCGATACAGAAGGGTAAAAGTCTACAATGTCAAACGCGTTAAACTGCAGGCTGATTTATTCTCGATACTGAGAAACCAGTCGATCAGGGCTGCGTTGGAATCCCATTGAATCAACCCTGTGGCCCTTCTAATGTCAGAGTTGGTGGTATCAAGAATGCGTTTTCTAACAATACCTATATCACTTTTAGAGGGGTTGATCAGCCTGCATTTGGGGTTGGAGAGGAATTTAGGTTTGTGGTCCTTAAGTGTAATGTGCGGAGGTCGCGTGACAAGGCGGTCTACACGACTCTCTATGTTAGGGAGGATAGCTAGCTCCTTCGCGTCTGTATTTATCACTGAATATGGAATTTCAAGTTTTCTTGTGTGTTTTGGTGATTATGTTTGTGAGGAGCCTTGCGTGTGTGGGGATGCTTGTTTCATAAATCTTTATTTTGTCTGCGAGGATATGTAGATTAGGCGATTGCTTAATTTTGGTCATGTAGTCATTTAAAAATTTGAAAAAGGTTTTAGAACGATGCCGAAATATTACCTTCTATATGATGTGCTATAAGTCAGCCTCGAAGCTATCAACCTCTCTCTCTCTCTCTCGCTCTCTCTCTCTCTCGCTCTCTCTCTCTCTCTCTCTCTCTCTCTCTCTCTC
>NC_068998.1:19027676-19036069 GCF_001194135.2 Octopus bimaculoides | reverse complement strand
TATATATATAAATATATATATATATATCTACATATATACACACATACAGCCACACACATATGTATATATAAAGTTTGTTTGTTTGTTTGTTTGTTTGTTTCTTTGAGAAGTTGTTAAATAACTTCTCTCACCGAACTCGTAATTTTTTTTTTTACCAGTGGTTTGTATTGTAATTATTTTTCTCTGGTTTCTCTTAACTTGCATACACTTCTATCACACTCTTCACATTCCTCCACTTGTACCTCACCGGTCCGCCCGCTCGCTTCACACACACACACACACACACACTTGTACATACGCACTTTCCCCTCTATAAAAACTACTCATACCATTCTCACCTCTCACATATGACTATCTCCAAACACGGATACACTCCTATACTTGCATTTAAGAGAATTCCTGGTGTTTGTAAACATGTGATTGAGTTGGTGCGTTGGTTGAACTGTCGAGTATGTGCATCTTTTCACCTAAAAAATCTCAAATAGGGAATTTTTGGAATGTCTTACAAATCTCCACTATACCGCTAATGGATTAAATTTGTAAAATCCGCGCCAGTTTCATTTGCTCTATCTTCGTAGAAACGAATATTTCTAGTCTTTTGTGCAAATTTGTAGGTACATAAACTATGTACCTATGACGATAGAAACAAATAAGGATTTATAGTCGGCATACGAGAGCTCTAAGTCTTGCATTAATTCACAATATATGTTCTCTTTTCCTGGACTTTTGATTATACATTTACATCCGCTGGGCAGCTGACCTCTACAACAGTTCAATATCAGGTCTGTTATGTTTGCACCGAATTACTGTTTTTATTGGTGTGTTCAACGAGTATTGTGGAGGCGCAATGGCCCAGTGGTTAGGGCAGCGAACTCGCGGTGATAGGATCGCGGTTTCGATTCCCAGACCGGGCGTTGTGAGTGTTTATTGAGCGAAAGCACCTAAAGCTCTACGAGGCTCCGGCAGGGGATGGTGGCGAACCCTGCTGTACTCTTTCACCACAACTTTCTCTCACTCTTACTTCCTGTTTCTGTTGTGCCTGTAATTCAAAGGGTCAGTCTTGTCACTCTGTGTCACGCTGAATACCTCCGAGAACTACGTTAAGGGTATTACGTGTCTGTGGAGTGCTCAGCCACTTGCACGTTAATTTCACGAGCAGGCTGTTCCGTTGATTGGATCAACTGGAACCCTCGACGTCGTAAGCGACGGAGTGCCAACAACAACAACCACGAGTGTTCTTTGTTTTCAAAGTTGTGAATACCTGCTGGTTCTGACATGCCTTTGATGTATAAGTCAAGACATTCCTCCCTGTGGATATCATACACGCCGTGCCTCAGGAGCAGGTAGTATCTCGTAGGCAATCTGGGATAACTGCTGTTGACGTGGGCGATATCTTCCATACTGATATAACAGAGCCGACGTTTTCTATCACAGCGTGGAGTTTGGTGTTATATTTGTCCCTCTTGTTTATCAAGTATTTAATGTCTTTCTCCTGTTCCCGGATAGCGACGCCATATCCTTCTAGGTGGGATGTAGTGTATCTATTACAGGTCCAAGAGAGTATACTCTTCATGTCAATGCTGTTGTTGCCCTCTAGCTTACGGGGCATGTACCCATGCATTGCTTTTCGTTGGTATGATGTCTGCTTCATCTCCAAGCTTCTGTTTAGGTAGGCTATCCCAGCCTCCTTTGGGTCGCATGAGACATTTGTATTCTCAGAGTGCCTGTACAGCAGTTCCTCATCGATTCTGAGGTATTTGTAGTTTTCATCATTAAACATAGAGGAGAGAGACAAGCCGTTGATGTGCATGTTTCCTCGGCTGACTATCATGTATGAACGTTTACCTTGCCTAGACTCCATTCCTAAATCTCGTGAAAACGTGACTAGTTCCAATTGTCTCTTGATATTGATCCTATTACCAGAATATAACTTTAGGTCATCTACAAAAATTGTGTGGGTGACATTAATTTCATTCTTTTCTACTTGTTCCAGCTTGTATCCTTTTGCATTTTGTTAACAGGGCTGACAAAGGATTCACTGCCAGTAGAAACAACATTACAGATAAACTATCACCCTGGAATATGCTTGTTGATAACTTAATTCTGTTTATAACAATAGGCGTTGCCAGTGATAACTGTGTGGAAACATGTGGTCTGTCTATAGTATTCACTATAGCAACTGGCACTTTGGTTAGGTGTAGTGGTTTATCATCCAAGAATGAGGCATAGAGATTACAGAGATGTTTGGCTTCCTTAAGAACATTTTTGTCGAGGAGGAACTGTTCAGCAGAGCCCCAGGCTCCTTTCTTTCTTCCTGTTTATTCATCAGTCTTCACACCATTTGTTTGGCAGTCATCTAGGAGAAAAATATTCAGACAACCTGTGTACAGTTTATATATAACATTCAAGCATGTTATGAGCCTATAGGTTTTGGCCATATGGGTTCTATTGTTAGCCAATCTGTATATCTAGCTCAACGTCCATTGTTTTTTTTTTTAAATAGGTTTGTGAGAATTTCTCTGTAGAACGTGAGTTTTTTTTGTACTGTAGCCAACTATCAGGCCTCTCCCAGGTGATTTTCCATTCGGTAGTTTCATAATAACTGTCAGGGCTGTTTCATTGGTGATGTTATGTGTTTTGGGAGAGGAATTTGCACAATACTCACTTCATAGTTCATTTAATCATGCTGCATCGCGGTGGTGTTCCTTGTCTACATTACAGATAATGCATGCATGTATGTATGTTTGTATGTCCTTAACTAATCCAAACGAGATTTTTTTAGTCAAACTAATCGACCCCAGTACTTATTTTCTTTATTAAACCTGGTACTTATTCTATCTGTCCTTTTGGCGAACCAGCACCGGTTGTCAAGCGGTGGTGGGAGACAAATAGACACAAACGCGCGCACACACACACACACACACACACACACACACACACACACACACACACACACATGTATGTATGTATGTATGTATATATGTATGTATGTATGTATGTATGTTATAAACATATATATATATATATATATATATATATATATACATAATCCAAGAAAGTTAGGGGTTGTGAATCCAACCCACTAAGGAATAATATATATCCAATATACTACTGGGAGGGTACCCAATTATTGTTACACTGTTACACTAGTGTTATACCAAGTGCAATAAGTGGGTGCGGGTAAAAGGGTTTTTTAAACCCTAAATTTATATAGCAATAAGAAAATGGAGGGGAATATGTGGTACTCATCAACTTGCAAACACTATATTCCGTTGATCAATCTGTTTATTTTATAACCAAAATGACAAAAAAGACAATATACAGACACTTATGACATACCATGTCATATCAACAATTAAGATTTAAAATTTAATGGACCTCCAATTGCTAGATGTCCACGCGCGCGCGCGCGCACACACACACACACACACATACACACACACACACACACAAATATACGTTTCTATAGCTAGTTTAAGCGTGGCACGGATAGTCACCAAGTTTTGTTCGAGGAGATCAGAATCTTAAACTCCAATTTCCTCAGAGTGAGTTATTCCAGAGGTAGAAATGTTGACTGTAAGAACGTTGGACATCGTCTCGGTATAGAAATAGAAAGACAGACAAGAGATAACTGGGGTAAGGAATATATTTATATGGAAAAATGCGCATACAATTTATATATACACATGTACGTATGCACACACAGATACACAGACAACGTGTTGCCAGCTCTGTTTATTTCAGTGATTGGTAAAATATGTATTAAGTGACGATCATCCGTTACCGATAATTATTAAATGAATCGGCGAAATATCTCCAACAGCGAATAGATCTTATAACAGTCTCCGTTGATTCTGTTTTCTAAATTTAGAAACTCTTCTTTCCCTGTGCTGTGTTCAATAATACCTACTTACCCCTTCGCTGTCTGTAGCAGAATACACTCTGCAAGCAAGCATTTTGGCCAAGGTTTATCTGGTTAAAGGATAACTTACTCCCTTGCTCTCATAAGTTACCGAAGCCCTGGAAAGGGTCATGGGCATGCTGTTCCTTCTCTGATAAAGTTAAGCTAGCAAATAAAAAAAAAGGCCTATGACATTCATATAGATAATAGACACACACACACATACACACACACACACATGTAAAACTGATATGAGGTTTTGAAGTTAAATAGTTGACGAGGTTTGTGGACGTTTGAAAAGGCAGGACAACTTGAAGGTTGGACGTCTAACCACATTTCATGGTAAGTAAACTGACGAACTTTTATCGCAGTAGAAATAGCCACTCGAAAAAGAAAGACAATTTGGAATAAGTACCAGAAGAAACAACGGTGGAAGCCCTCCATCTTGTTCGGCTAAAGAAGTGAGCTTAGTATGCATGTATAAGGATCGTGTGTTAATGATGTCTAAGTTAGATACAAGACCACAATATCGTTGTTGAGGACAAGCAAAGTAAATCCCGACTGGATTTGAACTCTGAACGTAAGCTCCACACTATCAATTTTATCAACCCAACCTACTGCCCTATTTTGTGGCAATAATGCAGTATCAATCTAAGGTGGCAAGCTGGCAGAAACGTTAGCACGCCGGGCAAAATGCTTTGTGGTATTTCGTCTGTCTTTACGTTCTGAGTTCAAATGCGGTTGAGGTCGACTTTGCCTTTCATCCTTCCCCTGAACCCATTTTCACCACAGATTCCGATACTTGTGGTTGGTAATGATGCGCCTGGGGTGCAGTATGGCCAATCGGTTAAGAATTATTCTTCGCAATTATGACGGCATGGGTTCAATCTCACCGCGTGTCATCCTATGCAGGCTTGTTTTCCCATAGATTCAAGTCCTGTGATTGAAAGTTAGTGGAAGGGAGATGTATAAGCCTGTCGGATAGATTGTTTCTGGAATTAAAATAGTCCAGTCTTGGCATACTGTGTCACACTGATTCTGCCTGAGAATTTCGTTAAAGGTACATGTGTCTGTGGAATACTCATCCAGCCAGACACTAATTCAATAAGGCAGAATAATATAGGTGATGGAGCAACTGAATACTCATTGTCGAAGCCGACGGAGATACAATTTAATTTTGGCATCCTGAGAGAAAATCAACAGGAAACTATTTTACAAGATATTCTAATAAATAAAAAATTCAAGGATCTACAAATGTCATGAGCCCAGCTTCTTCTAGTTATATTAGAGAAAGGTGCACGGGTTTATAGATGTAGGCATGGGTGTATGGTTACGACGGTTGTTTTGCAATCACGTGGTTTCAGGTTCAGTCCTACAGCGCAGTACCTAAGGCAAATGTTTTCTATTATAGCCTCGACCCGCCCAATTCTTTGTAAGTGAATTTAGTAGACGGAACCTTCATGGAAGCCAGTCGTATTTGTATATGTGTGTGTGTATGTATGCATGCATGTATGTCTGTCTGTCTGTATGTATGTATGTCTCTGTGCCCATCTTTTTTCTCCACCATTGCTTGACAATCGGTATCTGTTTGTCTACGTCCCTTACAACTTAGCTGTTTGGCAAAAAAAGACAGATAAGATAAATACCAAGCTTTTTAAAAAAAGTACTAATGTCAATTTATTCAAGGAAAGCCTCCAGGGCGATGCCCCAGCTTGGCCGTAGTTCGATGACTTGAAATAAGTAAAAGGTTAAAGACTAAATGTAAAAAAAAAAGTAAAAAAGAAAAAAAAGAGAAAAATGAGAGACAGAAACCTACCGATGTAGAGGTATGACCTGGTGGGTTTAATAGCTTGAATCCTTTGGCGTTCGTCTGGTCTCCTTGCTTCACTCCGCTGTCTGTAATGCCACTGGCCAGTTTTGCCAGTCGATACGAAGTCAGGAGAAAGGGTAGGCAGGTTTGTTGTCTCTTATGTTTGATGTTCAGATAACGTTATGCTATATTGTCAGTGACACACGTTCATCTCATTGCAAATAATACCTCTCATTTTGTATTCTTGTATCTCGTTTTCTCTTCTTTTTTCTTTTTTTTTAGGTGATGTCCCATAGTTGTCTCTCGCTGGTAAACAACACCATACTTTCTCTTTATCCCTCTTCTCTAATTTCCCCTCTCTCTTCCTCCCTCTTCCCACTTTCCCTTCCTCCCTCTTCCCTCTTTCTCTTCCTCCACCTCCCTCTCTCTCTTTCTCCCTCTCCCCTCTTACCTCTTACCCTTTCCCCCTCTCTCTCCCTCTCGCTCATTCCCCACTCCAACATTATATATTCACGTTCCGGTTTGGATGGGTAGGTTAGTCACTGGCTCTTTCACATTCTCACTTCTCTCTGCCCATATGTACATATATATATATATATCATCATATGAGCATTGAGGATATATATATATATATATATATATACATACCCCCACACATACAAACACACACACACACATACACACACACACGTACGCCCACACACTTACGCACGCGTACGTACACACACACACACATCTGCTTACATATTGTAAACATTTCCTGCATAATTTGGTCAATTTTATTCTATATTTTTTCTCCTCCTCTATCTACCTGTCTCTATCTGTCTACTTGTCTCTGTTACTGTCTATCAGTCTGTCTCTCCGCCTCTCTTTCTTTCTTACTGTATTCAAATCAGCATCCCTCCTTTTTCTGATTTATTATTTTTTTTATTTATCTCTATCAGCCTTGGTTCCCAAGTCCCCACTTATCTCTGTTTCTTTTTTCACCTTCGTTTCTCTCCTTTCTCAAGCTCTCAGTTTGTATTTCTCTCTGTATGAATGCACCTCTATTTGTTTCAAACTTCCATTTCTCTGTTACCCTCTCAATCCACCCTTTTGCTCCCATACAGTTAATAATTTTTCTCCGTCTTTTCACGATTCTGTGCTCCAGTTTTTCTAACTCTTTTTGTTTCTCCACTTCTTCCTTTTTCTCCCTACACCCTTCCTTCTTATCTCAGTCTGTATGTGTTTGCCTTCTCTGTTCCTTTCTCTCTCTTCACCTTCCTTTTCAAATCTAGAACCTCTTGTCTTTACTTTAGTTCCCTTCTTTTATAGTTATCAACTCATATACAAACATATATAGCGTAGAACAACTGAAAATTATTGTTGATGCATTAAAATAAAAAATTAAACAAGGCTGGCAGAATCGTCTGCACGCCGGGCAAAATGCTTAGCGGTATTTTGTTCGTCTTTACGTTCTGAGTTCAAATTCCGCCGAGGTCGACTTTGCCTTTCATCCTTTCAAGATCGATAAATTAAGTACCTATAGTAGAAAGGATTAAAATAGGAAAACCATACCAAATCGTGTGAGATTTAATATTTTTCATTCACAGACGTGCTCCAGCCTCTAATCCACACGGGTGTAGTCTCCTTACCCTGGTTTTTTTTTCGATTAAAATGCAGTTTAGGGGCAAAAAAAAAGTACATTGACCGGAAGTGATGATGACGACATCTCATAATTTCATGAAGAGAACATGAAGAAAACTAGAGAAATCCTTTAATTTTATAAACGGAATTCTCCATTACATTGCGCGCACAGACACATAATAACAAAGTACCTTCTAATGATGTCTTAGAAATTTTAGTATAGCAACTGAGGTTCACTATTCCAACGTACTAGATAGTCATCCATCGATCTCGAAAGACCATGGATCTGTGCCTGGAGAATGTTGTGTCATCTGCTGATGGTGGTACAGTGTTTGCTGTGACTATAAAAGCCCGAACAGGAGTGGCAGTTTCGCATGCAGCGACTGCATTTGAAGAGGCTCTCCACCAGCGCTGCTGAATTTATCTATCTTCGAGCATGCTTTTCTTTGGTGGCAAGTACCAGTTTCTCTTTCCCTCGCTCCATCCCCTTGCGTAATATTTGTCTCCAGCGTAGGCGATCATTTGCAACCTCCTCTCATCTCAGGATGCCCAAATCTATTGGCTTCGTATCTCTCTTGCAGATCTCCTTGAAACGAAGATGAAGTTTTGTGCCCGTAAGTGTATGTGTGTGTGTGTGTGTGTGTACGTGTATGTGCATGCATGTGTGTGTGTAAAGTAGTGAATCAACAAAGCTGTCAAAAAGTCGACTGGAATGTCTTGCAAAAATTTGACTCTCTGTATTCTGGATTCAGATCACAAGGTCAAACTTACCTTTCTTTATAACAGGGTCGATAAATGAAGTACCAGTCCATTACTCCTTTCCTCTCACTCTCTTGCTTTATTTCTTCTTCTCTTTCTCCTTCTTTCTGTCCCCCTCTCTTCTTTTTCCCTCCCTTCCTCTCTAGAAGAAATCAGCTGTGATCAGATCTTTAGAGGAATAGACGCCCCATACGACTCCCTTAGGATTTGAGGCCGCAAGTAGACAATTGCATCACCTTTGATTTCGTTGTAACATTTCTTTACCGTCAGAAAATAGGGATAACTGTATGTGTTGTT
>NC_068998.1:19023522-19026938 GCF_001194135.2 Octopus bimaculoides | reverse complement strand
ATTTTATTTAAATTAAATTAAATTTAAATTTAATTCGTGGTCCGTGGGAAGAGCCATTTTAACGATGCGTCCTGCCCTACTCTTCGAAACGCCTGTGTTAGAATGGGGGCAGCTGTTGAAGGAGATGTTCTCTATGTGGCTGTGTGTTTTCTGTACTCGTTTATCATTTTGTCCACGTTTTGTTTGCAATGTCCTGTACCCAGATATGCATCTATATATACAGGTAGATGTAAGTATGTACACACATGTACGTATATATGCATATACTCATTTATTATTTGTATTATATATGTATATATATATATATATCAAAATAAGCAAGAGGATATCAAGTAGTAATGCAGTACGATCGTTTCAAGCGTCTCCATTGAATTGAACAATGAAATCATTGCATCAATTTAAATGCAGTGCGATCTTCAGCTGCACAAATAAATAATTTTGATTTTATTCACCTTCGAGCTGTGCGGATAATACCGGACTGACTTGGTGCTTCAACTTAAGTACCTAATTCAATTGAACCTCAATTACACACACACACACACACACACACACACACACACACACACACACACACACACACACACACACACACACACACACACACACACATATATATATCTTTGTGTCTGTTCCCTCATCACTACTTGACAATCGGTGTTGGTATGTTTAATTTTAGAAAAATAAATCGTGGGATCAATTTGTTCGACTAAAAATGTAAACTCTTCAAGGCGGTGCCCCATCAAGGCCGCAGTGAAATGACTGAAACAAGTAAAAGATGAAATATATATACACACATACATACGTTTATTTATATATTTATGAAGTTATGCCCGCTAAGTACTCATGACCTGTAATATTTTACATGCCTGGAAGCTGGTTTAAGTGCATTTACATTTTATAATAAATTTTTTAATGGTGTCCTTGGTGAGTAATGTTTGTTATTGGTCTCAGTTTATATTTATTTTCCCTTGTATGAATTTTTGGCTTCATCGACCGTGCGTCTTTAGCGCTCTAGGCCTTGAAGTTAACGAACGATTTTTATCACATCCCTACTGCTGCTGCTGCCGCCTTTTGCCACCTTCACCGCCGCTGCCGGTGTTCCTGCGGTTACTACTACTACTACTACTACTACTACTACTACTACTACTACTACTACTACTACTACTACTACTACTCTTGTGATTTTGGTTATTATTTTTCACCAAGTCACCCTTGTTGCTGTCGTTCTAATCGTCGTCGTTGCTAATGTCCTCGTGTTACTGCTGCTGTTATTTGTTTGTTTGTTACAGTCACCCAATAGAGCAGAGCGGCTTTTTTAAGCCATTGAAGATGTAAATTTAGTCCTCAACACCGACGAAGATACGAGAAGACAATACTATTAAGTGACTTGCAGACAAACTCAACGGTGTTACTATATGATAGTCGAGAAAATCACAGTAGCATAGCTTCGTGGAGGGCGGTCCGGCTCAGACGAAGCGTTTATGGTCTGCTGTATAAGCCGGCAATCTTTCGGTATAAATAGACAACGTCATCACTCTCTTTTTCAGCCGAGCGTCTTCATCTATGTCATGAGGGACGTTGTGTGGGTGAATGACGTTGTCTACTAATACCGAAATATTGCCAATATGACCGTATAGGCTTGGGGAGGAGGACGCGCGCGTATGTGTGTGCACGCGAGTGTGTGCGCGCGTGTGTGCATGTGTGTATGTGTGTGTGTATATGTGTGTGTGTATGTGTGTGTGTGTGTGTGTGTGTGTGTGTGTGCAGAAAACACATGGGCTGCCCCGGGTTGCACATATTCTAGCTACGTCACTGAGGCAATACCAATCATTGGACTTAAATTTGTGAATGGTTGGTTCTCCGATCCATTTACAGATACAAGGAAGTGCATACTTGAAATTAACAAATACATTTTCAAACTAGTGAGTCAATACTACCAACAAGAAACAGTAAGTGAGCGTTAATGAATGGCCAGGAGATTATTGATCTTAAAACATCTCCCTACTTCCCTTTTACTCTTCTATACTCAGGGTTCAAACCCCTCTCGTATCGAACAGAAATTTGTTTCTTCAAAGTTGATAAAATATAATACATCCAGTTGGTTACACCAGCAGCATCTCCTAGCCAACATATTTCAGGATCAGTCCTATTCTCTTTTCCTCGATACCAATCCTCTTTAGAAACATTACGTTATGTTTATACATATGTCAAGAGACAGATAAATGGAGATTATTAGCTTTAACTTGGAATCGAGACAAGATTGCAAACTCAGCTCGCAAGGAGTTTACCTCCTGCATATATCACTTGCCATCCAGTCAACATGCTAGATATAACAGCCAAATGTTTCTCAGAATTATACTCTATCATCGCATGAACACATTGTCTAATGTAATCCTTGATATACAATGTCTAAGTGAAAGACAGATCAGTCATGTCTAGAAATCTTTTGATCATAGATCCGTCCAATCTAGAGTGATCTGTAATTAAATAACCACAGCAGCAACAACAACAATTCGCCAGCAAAAGAAATCAATATTGTAGGCAAATAAAACTCGACCACAATTGTTACTCAGAAATACATTTTGTAAACAAGAGAGAGACTTATAAACTGCTGCGACTAGCCATTAAAAACATGGCGTCTTGCTAGACAATGCAAAGAAAGACAGCGGGGTTAAGGATGATATTATTGTTGTATAGCCTACTCTGACCGCATCTAAAGAACATCATAAGCATTTCAACATTTTTCGGATATCTTTCAAACAATTTAATCCCTGAAGGAGAATATTTATTCAGGCTACGTCACGCAAGCACATAGTCACAACTTTTACAGTCAGACGGTAAATATATGAAAGTTTAACAAGAGGTCAGTTTTCTCAAATTCTTTTCTATCAACAAAGCCCCGGTTATCATCTCTTCCTTCTTCGCGGAGTGTTTATTGCATTGTTAGATGGCTATACACGTCTTTCTTCAAGCACACACACACACACAAACACACACACACACACACACACACACACACGTATATGCATATATATATTCATATACCTTATGTATATGTAGGTATATTTAAGTATATGTATGTACGTATGTATGCATGTATGTATGTTTTATTTTAGTCATTTTCAATCTTCATGGAATGCAGTTAGGAGGGGGCACCACCTTAAAGGATTTAGTCAGACAAGTTGACGCCTGTACTTATTTCAGTTCAAGCCCAGTATTTTATCGTTTTGATTTTGCTGAACCGCTAGGATGCTGGGACGTGAATAAACCTACATCAGTCGTCAAGAGGTAGGGATGCAAAGACAAACTTGCGCATATATGTATACACATATCCATACGCATACGTACACACTCACACATACATACATACATATATATATATAAATATATATATATATATATATATATATATATAT
>NC_068998.1:19023072-19023512 GCF_001194135.2 Octopus bimaculoides | reverse complement strand
TATATGCATAAACTTACACATATATACATACGTATGTATACATATACATACATATATATGCATAAACTTACACATATATACATACGTATGTATACATATACATACATATATATACATATACTTATATATACATGTACATACATACATATACATACATATACACATATATATACATATACATGCATATATACATATATATATATATATATGTATATATATATATATATACATATACATACATATATATATATACATACACATACATATATACATACACATACATATATATACATATACATACATATATATATACATATATATACATTGCACATTTCATGTGCTTACTCCGGTATATATACATATATACATACATTACACACATATATACACACATATATATATATATATATGCATATATATATATATATACACACACATAT
>NC_068998.1:19021905-19023013 GCF_001194135.2 Octopus bimaculoides | reverse complement strand
ACACACACACACACACACACACACACACACACACACACACACACATATATACATATATATAAGCGCAGGAGTGGCTGTGTGGTAAGTAGCTCGCTTACCAACCACATGGTTCCGGCTTCAGTCCCACTGCGTGACACCTACCTTGGACAAGTGTCTTCTACTATAGCCTCGGGCCGGCCAAAGCCTTGTGAGTGGATTTGGCAGACAGAAACTGAAAGAAGACCGTCGTATATGTTTATATGTATATATATGTGTGTGTGTGTGTGTTTGCTTGTCCCCCCAACATCACTTGACAACCGATGCTGGTGTGTTTATGTCCCCGTAACTTAGCGGTTTGGCAAATGAGTACTAGGCTTACAAAGAATAAGTCCTGGGGTCGATTGTCTCGACTAAAGGCGGTGCTCCAGCATGGCCGCAGTCAAATGACTGAAACAAGTAAAAGAGTATATATATATATGACCCAAGCATCCAATGCCTGCTACTGTCTCTCAGTTTGAATGAAAATAGTGTTGAAAAATATAAATTCGACATACGACCAGATTGACTTACGACCTGTCAATCGGAACGGAGCTCGGTCGTAAGTCGAAGAGAAGGTGTGCTGGCGTCAATTTCTTCAACTGAAACCCTTTAAGACAGGGCCCAACCATGAGCACTCTCTTAAGATAAAAGAGGATAAAATAACACGGACATTCTTGGGTAGTATTAATCCTGGTTGACCCCTGAAAGAAAAGATATGGCCGGAAAAAACCGAGATTGTTAAATTTCCAGCATGACATCTGAAGGCAGGATTACTCTGCTGTGCAGCCTGAATGTAAAATGTAAATAATTTATGAATAAATATATAAAACATCCATCCATCCATCCATCCATCCATCCATCCATCCATCCATCCATCCATCCATCTATCTATCTATCTATCTATCTATCTATCTATCTATCTGTCCGTCTGCCTGTCTGTTTGTCTATCTGTATGAATGTGTGTGTATGTGTGCGTAGTATACATACAGACAGACAGATAGACATACACACATACATGCATACACACGTATACATTCACGTATGTGCATGTGTGTGATATATATATATATATATATATATATATATATAT
>NC_068998.1:19018912-19021395 GCF_001194135.2 Octopus bimaculoides | reverse complement strand
GTGAGGCCCAATGTACGAAGGTCTTGCCTCACCACCTCAGCCCAGGTCTTCCTGGGCCTACCTCTTCCACGGGTTCCCTCAACTGTTAGGGTGTGGCACTTTTTCACGCAGCTATCCTCCTCCATTCTCACCACATGTCCATACCAGCGCAATCGTCTCTCTTGCACGCCACAACTGATGCTTCTAATGTTCAGCTTTTCTCTCAAGATACTTACACTCTGACGGGTATTCACATTGACATTACACATCCAACGGAGCATACTGGCTTCATTCCTTGCGAGCTTATATATATATATATGCGTGTGCGTGCGTTTGTATGTGTAAGCGTGTATGCGTGAAGCGTGTGCGCGTGAATGTGTTGTATATGTATGTAAACATACTTTCTTCTACATTTATACAGCCACATGCATTCACATACATATGTACTCCCACATGCACATGCATACCACTCACACAAACACACACACACGCACAAACACATACGCGCGCGCGCAATTTCTACTTCAACGTCACAAAATAGTTCATCATTTGAATATTGAAGATAAGGTTTTTTTTTTTTTCATGCTGAAACGTGAGTTGCCAAAGGAAATGTCGGACGATTTTATGTTTTCATATGTTTTTATTTTTATTAATTTATTTTCACCCCCACCCCCACTCTACTAACAAGCAACACCCCCTCCCCGAGAATCTATGTCCTGATGTCAGCTATTTTTATGCTACCTCATATTAGCCCTCGAAAGCTGACTGGGAGAGGAAACTATTTAGATTGGAATTTAAATTCATTTTATTTATAGGCTTAGGCTTGGCCGTGTGTTTAAGAAGCTCTCGTTTAGCAACTTCGTGGTTTCAGGTTCACTCTCCCGCTGTAGACCAACGCCGACCAATGCCTCCTTGTGAGTCAATTCGGTTAGCGGGAATTGAGTGGAAGCCTGTTGTGTGCATATATGTGTGAGTGTGTGTATGTGTGTGTGTGTCTTCGAAACGCTTAGTTTTAGAATGGTGGCAGCTGATGAAGGAACTGTTCTCTATGTGGCCTGTGTGTTTTCTGTACTCTGTTTATGTTCTGTTTTTCATTTTGTCCACGTTTGTTTGTAACGTCCTGTACCCAGATATGCATCTATATATACATGTAGATGTAGGTATGTACATACATGTACGTATATATGCATATACTCACATATTATTTGTATTATATATATATATATATATATATATATATCAGTTTCCATTGTATGTACATGTTTATTTTTGTCACCCTCCTCACCGGTCTTGGTTTGCTTACGTGTCTGTAACTTAGCGGTTCAGCATTAGCAACCGAAGGAATAAGTAACAAAAAATATATACTATGATCGATTTATTCGACTTAAATCCTTCAAGGCGGTGCCACAGTATGGCCGCGGATCAATAACTGAATTGATTAATGACAAGTAAAAGCTAGAAGATGTTGTTATTCCTGTCATTCAGCCCCGCGCCAACCCGGATCCAGTACGCTTATGAGAACTGAAAACACAGCCATCATCTCATTATTTTCTTTGACATGTATCTAGGACCATGTTATCTAAAATTTTTGTAGTTATTTTTAAAACAAGCTGGTAGTGTGTGATTTGAAAAAGATTTCGCTGTTATTTATTGCGGGTCAAGCGACCCTATAGAGCAGGCACGGTCAACCATTTTCGTGAGGTGGGCCGCATAAGAAATGACTCGTGATCAGGAGGGCTGCACTACTAAAAGAAATTCAAGCTAATTTTTCGCAGAGCGCGCCTCTGAGAAAGTTTCCCAATGACTGGTATACAGGCTCCAACGTTGCAAGACGCCAACAATCACAGTAGTGATTTGGAAGAAGCATATTTTCGCACTTACTTCCTGTTGACACTCATGAGTTCAGCCGCACTTCAACACGTTTCGTTTTTTATCCCGCGGTGTGTCCAAAAATCTTCGTTCTCATCAAACAGTCTTGGTGGTGACGCCAATTTAGTCGCCGACAACTCAACCACACAACAGGTTGTGCAGGGTTACATGTTACCTCATGAGTGATCTGATAAAATATGCATGTGCATGCATGTATATACGTATATGTATATATATGGATATATGTATATATGTATATACGTATATGTATATATATGTATATGTATATATGTGTATGGGTATTTCCGATCTTTGGATATGTAATCAACAAACTCGGAGTAACTATCACTAAAGTTTCACGTTATACACATATACTCACGTATCCAGACACACATACACACATACACACACACACACACACACACATGCACAGAGGCATACACACAAACACACACAAACGCACACACACTGACAGATAGTTTGAAAGATAGATAGATAAATACACACACACACACACATATATATATACATGTATATATACATATACATACATATATATATGTATTTACATACATACATGTATATATCTATATATATATATATATACATATATATATATACATATATGTATATAT
>NC_068998.1:19015104-19017348 GCF_001194135.2 Octopus bimaculoides | reverse complement strand
CTCATATATATGGCTGCAGGCTAGTGACGGAAATTACTAAAAGCATAAGAACATAAAACTATAAAAGTTTGTGTGTGTGTGTGTGTGTGTACATACACACACAAACAAGCGTGTAAAAAAATTTATGATATATTTTATTATCTGTATTATTAGATATGTAATTTTATTAGTTATTCTGTTACATCTTATTAAATATTTTTATCATGTCTGCTATTTCGTTATCCTTTTAACATGTATTTTTATAAAATAGTCATACGTATTTCGTTTTTGGATTTGGTTTGCAAGATTCTTCATGTGAGTTCGTGTGTTGAAGCATATTTTGTTGTGTCAAGACTATTGAAAAGGTTGCAAGACGCAACGAAAATTTTAGGAAAATAAAAATAAGGAATAAATGGAAATAAGTGGAAATTTTACCGGTGAGTGTGTTAAATTATAAGGCACAAAAAGAAAATGACTCTTGCCAGACACAACTGTCATACGTATAATTTATTTATGTTAAATATATATCATATATTATATGCGCACGCACACACAAAGAGATTTATATAAATATGCATACATGCATACAAACATGTATACATGCATACAAACATGTATACAAACATGTTCATATCTATCTATCTATCTATCTATCTATCTATCTATCTATCTATCTATCTATCTATCTATCAATCAATCTCTCTCTCTCTCTCTCTCTCTCTCTCTCTCTCTCTCTCTCTCTCTCTCTCTCTATATATATATATATATATATATATATATATATATACCTTTTACATGAGTGTGTTGTTAATGCGACGTATGTAAATATTTATGAGAATACTTATAGGTAAGTGTGGATCTGTTCAAAACACACACGCACGCGCGCACACACACAAACACACACACACACACACACACACACACACTCACACAGATAGATAAATAGACGAACAGAAAGATACTCATAGAAATAGATTTATAGAAAGATAGACAAGCTGGCAGATTTATAGCGATATATTATAGTTATGTAGACATATGCGTGTGCGTGTCCGTGTGTATGTGTGTGCGTGTGCGTGTGCGTGTGTGTGTATGTGTGTGTGTGTGTGTGCATGTGTGTGTTTGTTTGCATCGAAGCAGTTGAATGCAAAACTTCAGTGTTATCAAGAAGGCGAAAAGAATGTAGTTGATACTTAAAATAAAGTGTCAAATATTTGTATTTATTAATTAGAAGCTTCAAACTTCGTAATTCTGGATTTCACGTCTCCGATTCTCGAACGAGGTCTAAGCAATGAAATAGTGAAACATTAAAAAAAAAGTATTAAGAAGGCAAAAATTAAACAAAAAAAAAAGCATTGATTGTAGCTTTGTAAAGATAATAATCGCATAAATAGAAAATGTCTGATTGCGTATACAAAAGTGTATATAAATGTAAACTAAAATCAACCGAATAAGCAAAAAGTATTGTAGGTTGCATACAAACAGCAATTTATATGAAGAAAACTACAAGAGTAAAGAAATAAAGAAGTAACAGAACGAAGAAGTGAAATTTTTTGTTAATCATTTACAGAGTTTGAAAGAATATTGTTAAATTTCAAAACGTGTTTCGAATTGACTTTTCATTTATAAAGTCATGCTTTATAATCATAATTTGGAAAACGATACAGAAAAACTTGTAAATTGAAAATTGAAATAATAATGTCGTAATTTCTCGATGGAAAACTTTCGTAGAGGATCCATCTCCAGAAAAAAATCATACAAGAAATACCTTGATCCATACAAACAAACATTAACATCTGTCGGATTCAAGAACCATTCACTCTGAAGCAACGCTAAAATCCATGGCGTGCAACCACTTCTTCAGACAAATCCAAACCGTATAGTTGGATTTGTCTGAAGAAGCGGTTACCCGCCGGGGAAAACTTGTAAAGTTTGCATAAAATACAAAGAAAACACATCCCAAAATAAATACAATAAAAAAAACTCCCCCTCCCAATATGAACTAGATTATGGGTGGGAAATAACAGGGTACACAAAATAACCACCCTCAACTTCCATCATGCTTTCACACACACACATATACATGTGCATACATACATACTTACACATACACACACACATACATATATATATATGTATGCACATACTCAAACATCAACAAAATGCAGGATGCATATATGTGTATATGTATGTATGTATGTATGTATGTATGTATGTATACATACATACATACATACATACATACATACATACATATATATATATATA
>NC_068998.1:19012823-19015094 GCF_001194135.2 Octopus bimaculoides | reverse complement strand
AATCTTATTGAGAAATAGCAAGATCCTATGAAAGTACTGGTTAGTTACCTTAACTATATAAACCGTGGTTTATGTTTATTTATTATAACAAGATAAGAAAATAGAGAGATAATTGATAAATTATTGTTTATTGATTTAAAAATTGACAAACATCCCTTACAGCTGTTTCAATTCAAGACCTTCAGAAAATTAATTAATGAAGTTAAAATTTATTTGAAAGGCGAATCTCGTCAGAGATCATTTAAGACATACAGAATATGTTTAATTCCTATATGTTGAGTAAACGGCTGCAGCATGGCCACTGCCTTAGGGCTGAAACATGTATAAGAATAAAAGAATATGTATATACATACATATGTGTTTGTGTGTGTGAGTGTGTGTGTACATATATATATACACATATATAACAATTGATGGATAAGTGTCAATTCATTACAGCCGTTTCTAACGATTTTTTTGATATTCATCAATGAGTACATTAGATCATTATAAAAAAACCCATTTTCTTCAGATGAATACAGGAATTTTACAATCAAGGACATTTAAAATAATTTAAAATCCACGATGCATACAAGTTTAGTGATTCTACGATTGGCTCTGCGGCTAGAGCATTTTCCCCCCCGATTAAGTGCTTCAGCATCGCCGCAGTTCAAAGACGGAAACATGTAAAAGACACAAGTATTTCTTTTATACTTTTTAAAATTTCACTGACTACCCACCTCTATTGTTTTTGTTATAAATATAGTATTTTATGCTTCAGAATTCAGTTACGTGATCAGCGACAGGGGAAATATGAATAGAAACAGCATAAGAAAAAATAATTACACTCTACATTTGTATCGAGTATTCTTTCCTCCTCTTTGTAAACTCAAACCTACAAATACAAACACACACGCGCACACGCACGCACGCAAACGCGCAAACACGCAAACACGCACATATGTATATGTGTAATTACATACATATATGTGTGTATATATACATATGCACATGTGTATATGTCTGTTTGATTGAGTTCCCTGTCAGTTTGCCATATCGAAATTGTTAGATATGCACGTAAAGTGGAATAAAAACTGCCAAATAACATAATAACAAACTATTCTAATTGTGCAAGACTGCCAAATACTGACAGTAAAACAAATATATTTTAATCGTGCATGACACTAAAGAACTAATATAAATTTCTTCTACATTACTTGTGATTCACTTGTTCCTTCCACTGAAATAAAATAAAATATAACAAAATAATATATATGTGAAAAAAACTAAATCAGTAAAATACCTTCCGGTTCTTGTTTTAGTCAGTTTTTTTTTTTGGTCTTTTTTCTAACATGTAATTTCAACATCTGCGTAGAGATTGTTATGTAGTTAAGAAGTTCGCTTCGCAACGACGTTGTACTGCGTTGGATCCCACAGGGAAGGGTGTCTTGACTAGTGCCTCTTGGGTAGAACCGGTAGACAGAAACTCCGAGGAAGCTTGTCCTATGTATGTATGTATGTATGTATGTATGTATGTATGTATCTATCTCTCTATCTGTCTGTCTGTCTATCTATCTATCTATCTATTTATTTATCCACCTACCCACCCACTCAAAACCTACCCACCCAACTACCTATCTACCTACCTACCTACCTACCTACCTACCTACCTACCTACCTACCTACCTACCTATCTACCTAACAAGATGGTAACTTTGGATGTGGTAAGCCTATTCGTCAAGTTCCTGCAGATAAGGTTGCTATCGGTGGTTAGAGGTAAACTCAATTCGAGTCTTTCAGTTGGAGAACAAACCAGTTAACCTGATAGAGATGTTGAAATTGTGTTATACTTCCAAATGGAGTCTGATTTGTATTGATGGGGCAGATTTAGTAATGAGCTCTCCATTCTCCCTAGTGATAGTAACCATATACACGGAATACTTTGAAGAAATGGTTTTAGAGAAAAAAGCCATTTAAGTCAATCATGTGACTGAAATTCGTAGATGACACCAACATGAAGTTCAAGTACTTCTGGACCATGTGAATTCAATAAAAACTTTGACACGTTTTACAACCAAAACAAAAACGAATAATAAGCTTGCTTTCTTGGATGTGCTAATAACCTCAAACAGAGTGTAGGCTCACAATTTCTATATATCACAAGCGCACATTCATTGGACAATACTTGAGCTTCGATTTTCACCATCTATAAAGTGTGAAGAAAGGGGTCGTCCGTGGCTTGCAACATCAAGCTAAACTCGTAACTGATGACCCAGACATATACCAACATGA
>NC_068998.1:19008181-19009587 GCF_001194135.2 Octopus bimaculoides | reverse complement strand
GGCATAGCTAGTGACAGTGGCTGTCCGAGTGACCGTGGGCATGTCTAAGAGGGCTATATATACATATATACATACATACACACACACACACACACACATAAATGTGTAATAGTGTCTGTCTGTCTGTGTGTTTGGGGTTACTCTAACTCCTCCCACACCATCCAGCCGATTTTAATGAGTTTTGGCTCATAGGTAGATCACATGCCCTGAAGTTCAAATGAGGCCGAGATTTTTCGAAAACTCGATAATGCTCAATTGGCATCGATTTTTGTGAGCTCAATCGGGCGTTTGAATGAAAATTCCCATAACGATGTTATTTTTCTGCAGCTTTTGCATCTATTCTCCGATTTTGATGAAAATCGATGAGTGAGTGAGGCTCATGGCAGTGAGTTGATGTTAATATATCGCGTTGACAAAAAAAAAAATCGATAATTGCGCTTGAGCGGGGGACTTTAAGAAATGAATAGGCTTTCTGTAAGCAATTACCCATAGGATTAATGTTTTATGCTGTAACATTTACAGAATTCATTCGATTTTGATGAAAGTTTATGGTCGGAGTCATGTAGTAGAAGTAAAATCAAACTGGTGAAAGGTAAAAATCGTCAAAATTCACTCACAATAAAATAATGAACTGATTTTGAAGAAAATTGACCCATGAGTAAAATTAAGCACTTCGACATATGAAACATCAATTATTCATATAATGTATGGGGATTTAAAAGTCAATGGGATATGTAAATGGTCACATGAATTCTATTTTATGACATAACCTTAACACTCTTCTTCGGATTTTGCTGAGATTGGACACGCTGATCAATTTCGTACAGAGGGTGGCATTAAGGGGAGAGAAATAAACAGACATCACTCTCAACGGGTCGAGGTACTCCCAAAAGTTTTACTGCGATTTCAGACGGTCCAGTATGTAGAAGTATGTCGAAAGCGTTAACCGGGTAAAATCCCTAATCCTGCCGAACTAGATATGACATATTAATGGGTAATAGTTGAAGCGGGGAACGTAGAAAATTTCAATATAAGGTCAGAGGTGGGCTTAACGTCAACACGGAAAACACGAGCAACGCCGGGTCCAACAGCTAGTATATATATATATATATATATCAGTTGAATAAAATTAAAACATGCTCTGGTTTTCACACTTTTTATTATTGTATTTAAAAAGTATTTTTTGCAATATTGAAATGTGTTAAACATTAAAAAAAATATTTGTAATGTTCATACAGTTCAATTAGCACTTTCATACGTTCGTAGTAATCATCAGATTTCAAAATGTACGTAACTGACAGTTGGGTTCTTGACAATTGTAGTAAAATGACTGACTTCTTCATTTTTATACCTCTTAGAAAGTTCCAACAAGCTGAATCTTTCGAATACGGTTTTGAGCAATCCCC
>NC_068998.1:19003544-19004412 GCF_001194135.2 Octopus bimaculoides | reverse complement strand
CACACACACACACACACACACACACACACACACACACACTCACACACACACACACACACACACATATATATATATATACATACATAACTCAGAAAGTGAAGATAGACGAAACGACACTAAGCAATTCGCTCGGCATGCTAACGGCTCTGCCCACTTGCTGTCTTACAATCGACTCGAAATATTAAAACTGTCAGAAAAATAGAGCAGTTACTGAATTGAAATCAAGGTAAGTCGTAATAAGTTTGCTTTAAATCTAGAATTATGTTGATTTATTACGTATTTTTGGCAATATCGTATCAGTAATACCTGATAAGACTTTTGTTTGACAATGAAGTTTAGTGAAATATACAACGTCCTCCTATTAATGGTTTCTAATTCAGGCATAAGACCAGAAGCTTTTGAGGTACGGTCATTAGTCGATACCAGTGATTGTAATATTTGGCTGGCACTTTATTTTATCGAACCCCTAAAAAGATGAGAGACAAAGTTGATCTCGGCAGGGTTTGAACTCAGAATGTAAAGAGGTAGCATTTTCCGACGTTCTAATGTATCTGCTAAAATCACCGCTTTACAGCATCTTAATACTAACAGTATTCAAATTTTGGCACAAAGCCAGCAGTTTGAGAGGAGGGTGAAGTCGATTACATCGACCCCAATACTTGACTGGTACTTATTTTATCGACCCCGAAAGGATGAAAGACGAAGTCGACCTCGGCGAAATTTGAACTCAAAGTAATGACAGACGAAATAGCGATAAACATTTTGTTTGGCTTGCAAACAGTTCCGCTAGCTCGCCTCCTCCAGCATTTTACTAATAATAATTATACGAAATATTTAAAAACTTCAATTTTTTTTATTAATGTTTCAA
>NC_068998.1:18996173-19003055 GCF_001194135.2 Octopus bimaculoides | reverse complement strand
TAAAAAACATTAAGATAAAATATTTTAAAAAATGCGCCGTCTCAAGTAACAAACGTGCAAAAATGAAGCCAGTTAGGATTTATCATGACGTAAGTTTCTGCAAAGCAAACGGCAGCTTTTACATTCCGCATCGTAACTGTCTGCATTACAAGGTCGATGTTCGATGGCGAATTTGAAGACGTTTCTCGGTGAAATTTTTCAGAGATTGTCGTATATCTAATTTTAAACCACCTTCTGAATTCTTTGATTTTTCCTTTTTCTTTCGACAATGTCGAACCTCTTGAATCAAAGTCCTCACAGCCTTTTCTACACTGTCGTAACTATCCCCAGCAGATACTTCAGAAAACAGAAGATTCCTATTACGGCAAAAAGCTAAACCTTCTTCGAATTGTACTTGTCTCATATGTAACATATCGGCTTTGTTGCCTATGACGGAAATTGGTGTTGCTTCGTCACACAGTTGTAATACCTTGTCCACGAGTTTCTTACATGATTCGAAGCTTTCTCGATCCATGATTGAGTAAACAATCATAATCCCATCAGCCCACGATAAGTGGTTCTCTCGCTGTTGACTGTCAATAGCCTGGAAATAGATACGAACACGAATTAGGCATAAGCGAAAATAAATCATTGAAATTGCTGATTATGTGCATATCTATGAGGGAGTTAAGCCCTCTGAGAATAATTATATTCACATAAAGGTGTCATATCACCAACATATGTGTATTTACAAACCTACATTAGCGTACAAATAAAAAAACAAAACATATAATCACATATGTACATGGAAAACTACATATGTACTCATACACACACAAAACTACTTGTCGGGATATCAATATGTATTGTAAAATTAAACATTTTACTGGGTCCCCTTTTATTTTACAATTAGGCTGACCTAGTTCTTCCCCAGATCTTTTAATTTGTGCTCAGTTGATTTTTCCAATAAATCACTGGTGTTAGAATGAAGTACATATGAAACTGCTTAACTTCAGAGACTTTACAGAAACAGGTGTTTTAAATATCAATTAAGCGTTTCAATTTCTAAGATTGATTCAAGCTATCCATAAATCAAATCTAACTCTAAGTGTTACTCTCTATTTTTTTTTATGTAAGTAAAATATACCTAGTGATTATGCAACGAGGGAATAAATATATAGTTTACTTTTCAAGCGATAAATTCTGAAAAAAGTTCATGTACATGCTTCCTGTTCTGGTGTTATCTTTCAAAATGCTTTATATCAATTATTTTTGAAACGGCCTTGTTATTACATTAGCACAACATCAACCGTACACAGGCAAAGAAGAGCAACAACAAGAGCAAAAACAGAAAAAAACCCAACAACAATTACAAACCATAACGAGAACAACCACAACCACTAATATCAGCATTTTCACACTAAAGATAAGTAGAGAAATTTAGTTTTCTGATATCAAATTGTTCTTGGCGTTGATAAGCTTTACTTACACCTTACTTTATCGCTATAACGTATAAAGATTAGATCTTTCCGATCGTAATGATGGTAAATTACCGTCAATTGGCCTCCGTAAAGAATTTGCAAGCTAAAACCGCCTCCCTGGTGGGGATAAACAACACTATACGTAAGCCAGAAGAATTCGCAATCATCTTGATATTTTCTGACGTGTTCTGTCAAGGTATAACTTATTTATTACACTCGAGATCTCGCTTGCAGAATTTTATTTTCAGCATGTTTTTATTTCATATTGTAAATTACCATTAAAAAGTAATTCGTTGTGCATCTGAAATTAAATTTCTCTTAGAAGTCTAATGGATGGCTGAATGGTTAAGCGTGTGATATCTTGCATGCGATGCTCGAATAACATGTAGCAAATTACTGTCGTATTTTAGCGCCAGATAAGCTCCAATCCAGTAAACTATAAGCAAAGGCATTTTTGTAGTGACAATTGTTTTATTCCTAGACAAAAATGTATCAATAAATACATTATGCATCGTGGGAAATTTGACTATATTTCTCTCTCTCTCTTACACACACACACACACACACACACACACACACACACACACACACACACACACACACACACACACACACGAAGTACGGGCCGAGTATTTGCGGTCAACATCAGTGAACCATAAATAGATGCCCCAACAAAATGTAACGCAATATATACCAAATTTTAACTCACCCACTTCTTTCAGATAAATATAGAGCATCAAAATGGCTCACCAGTCTGGCACACACACACACATACACACACACACACACACACACACACACAGAGGAAATAAAAAGGCAAGTTGTGCTCTTAGCTTTACCCTCCAAACACATGAGGCCTTCGTGTTCAGAGTCAGGAAGTAACTGAAGGTATCCAGCAAAAACGTTTCGACCGTGACTAAGAGAGAGAGAGAGCGAGAGAGAGAGGAAACATTCACAGTGATCAGAAATTATCAAGAAAGTCAAGTTTGCGCAGCAGATCCAGGATATCATAGACGACAACCTCAGCGCAACAGGCCGATGAGGACCATCAACGAGAAGATTAAAATGGTGGAGTCGACAAAGAGACGTACGATTCACGAGTACATCTGGTACAAGTAATACAGGGTCTCTTGAGTAACGTTATTCGACTGGGTGCGTAGCTTGAGGATCAGGGAGTCTCCCTAGTTCGAGCCGTTATTTCTCCGCATTGCGAGTGACAACAGCTCCAGTGCTACGATTAGAATGTCGCTGTAAAGGATCGCAAGACGGATTCTTCGAACCGAACCATAAAAACGAAAATTCCATTAATGTCCTCCGTCAATAAAATCTTGATTTCCAAACATCAGTGAAATGTTGGTTTGCAGACGTTTACTGAATGCTAGAATTTAATAGATACCTTTTCGTATACTGCTGTTTCACATAAATCTAAATCCAGTATACCACGTCTAAAGACTGAAACGACAACCTTTATTTCGATGTCCAGCCTCAGCCTAAAGCTATACAAAGGATTAGACTGCCGCTTCATACGGAGACTTGGACAACATGTGGTCGTCACATCAAGACCTTCTAAAAATGTCGATCATAGTTGCTCAGGAGGATTTTAAACATCAAATGGCAGTCTCTAGCAACAGACACCGTTGTTCTTCAGCTAGCCAACACATCCAGTATTGAGATGTGCCGCATGCAGAATCAAAAGCGTATGAGGAGCATACTAGAATCAGGGATCACAGGCTACATAAGCAGTTGTTTACGGGGAGTTACAATGTGGTAAATGTTTGCGACATATACATAAGAATTGTTTTAGGGCTGTCGTTAAAAACTTAGAGGTCCTTAGTGTAGATGTTGAAAACTTAGAGCAAATGATGGAAAATCGATTGGTTTGAAAAGTGACCTACGATGGTTGAAAAGCATTTGAAACGGGAATATTCCATCTTAAAACGATCAATTCGGAAACAGGACTTGACTTTGATCCTAGATACTATTCTATCTGAACATGTTTGTAACGTCTGCAGTAGGGTCTGTTTGTCCAAAGTTGGACTTGCAAGCCATATGATATCTCATGACGGCATTTACTAACTGAAAAAATGGCCTTCTTCTGTAAAGAAATGGAAATCACGACTATGAGATTGATAAAGTATAAAATTACTTTGCTCTTACGACAGACAAATAAGTATTTCACTTTCAGTAATATTTAGAACTCTTGTTATTCACAAAATGTCTGTCGCCACGGTAAAACAGACAATGCTCTGTCGAAACGCCAAAATTTCGACATATTCAGCGCCCTACATAATTTTTAACTGATGCTTGCATGATGAAACAGACTTTTAACAGTCAACTTCCTCTCACTGTTCTTATAATCATCCATTTATCTACACTTACAGATAAACAAACAAGCAATTAAATTCCTGACCTACACAGCCATTCTAATTTTCTTTTTGTAGAAACATTTTTTTCTAGACTATATGACATTCTTTTCGTAGAAACATTTTTTTCTATGACTATATGACAAAATACAATGCCAGACTAAATAAAATTCAATCGATTATCTGAAGAAAAGTCTATTTAGTTGTTCAACCAGATAATATGACTGATTTAGAGGGGAGAGGTTCCGACTTGTTGGTGCTTTCCAACTCCGACGTCGGCCTATATGTGTGTGTGTGTGTGTGTGTGTCTTTGTGTCTGTGTTTGTCTCACAGTCACTGCTTAACAACCGCTGTTGGTGTGTTTACATCTGCATAACCTAACGATTCGACAAAAAAAAAAAAAAAAAATGACGTCCAAAATGTTTCGGTTCAAAATTTTAGAATAGAATGCTTTTAATAATGATGGGACAACCTCGGATTATTGGTTGATTGATCTTTTTAACGTTGAACTACCCAGTGGGTTTATCCAGCGACAATAACGAAAACATACAAGTATTTCTTTTCTTTCCTTCCCTATTTGTGTTTTTTTTTTTTTTGCTAAAATAAACTAACTAAAAACCGTTGAGATTCTAATGTGGCGATGATGAGCGGGGGAAAATAATGTTTCAATTGCCTGCAGAAGTTGTGGTTGATTACTTATTAAAATTTTGAAAGCTGAAGTGTAATATGTAATTAATTATATCTGACCTTCCAAGCTGTGTCTCTGATATGAACCAAAACAGTTTTGTCGTCCACAACTGTGCTGTGACTGGAGACGGTCTCTGAAAATATGAAGTACAGGATTTCTTTCAGAAAATTGAAAACAAAGACAGACTTTGTGAAGACTAGACAAAGATGTTTCATTGCTTCCTGTTAGATTGCGACTGTTTATGTGGGAGTGATACATAAGGTAGCTGCTAGTTGGCCTGTTGGATAATACTGTAATACGAATAAAGATGGTTTGTTGTAAGTAAGGCATGGTTGCGTGGTCATGAAGTTCGCTTCATTTCCACGTGATTCTGGGTTCGATCCTAATGCGAAGCAGCTTGGGCAAGTGTCTTTTACTATAGCTCGTGACTATACTTTGTTAGTGAAATTTAATAGAGGAAACATATACAGAAACCCGTTCGTGTATGTGTGTGAGTGCGCATACATGTATATGAATGGAAATATATATGTGTGTGATGTTTTGAATTAACCATGCATTATCTCATAGCTTCAAGAGTTCAATGGTGTTATTGTTTATTTTTAGAAGGACATTGTAGGGTAGGCGTGAAATCGATATTTATATCAATTTTTATTATGCTTCTGTGCTCGGAGAGAAAATAAAATAGATGGTATCTTTACAGTTACGGGAAAGAGAAAACACTCGGCGGTGAACTAACTTTTGAAACCGTAGATAAATAAACTGGTACGAAAATATAACGAAAAGAGGATTGAAAGAACTACAAGAGAAGTCAATTAACTTTTTTTTGTTTTTTTTTTTGCAGTTAATGTTTAAGAAGGCCGATAAACTAAAGAAATTGATAAATACTGGGTATTCCCTTTCCGTTGTTAATCATACTTTACTCATACAAATCCATCATCTTTTAATTTTAGTTGATTGATGTTCGTTAGCTGAGTATTAGATTATCTGTTTTTCAATTTCTTTATAATTCTTTCGCATACGGAATGCAGATCTTTTTATCTAACATCACAAGATTTGCAAACCTTTTGAAGACTAGAAAGAAAATATATTTCATGCGAACCTGGCATCTGTATAATTGTGATGATTATTTAAAATTGATATTACTGAATAAAAATAGTAAACATAACTGGCGATCTGTAGAGTAGTTAGCTGATTATAAAAATGAAAATCAGTGGAGAGACCGGAACAGAAGACTTCCATAATAATTGAATTATATTTAAGTTTGTCTTCGTAACTGAAAGAACCTAGTTGATTGGTGAAGGTGTTGCACTCACGATTGCAAGATAGTGATTTCGGTTCTCAGACCGGGTGGTGTGTTGCGTTCCTGAGCAAAACAGTTCATTTCACGTTGCTAAAGGCCACTCAGTTGCAAATAAGTAACCCTGTGATGAACTGGCGTCCCGTTCAGAAGGACAGTGGTGATCTCAGTCATTTATACACTACGAGGACCGGGTAATCCGCCCTATGGGTTCTAGGACTCCAGATAGTAATGACTAGCGGTTAACTTTATCCGTTTTTGTTTTTTTTAACATCCTAAGTTCTAATCTGAAACCCGAGATGGGTACAATAAGCACCAGGCATATATGCAAATCATTTCCGTCGGCTATGTCCCTTCCATTATAAAATGAGGGCCTTGAAGTAATGTAGGGTCGGGTACACAATCATGAGCTAATGAGTTCGATTTTCGGTCTGGGCTCTGTGTTGTGTTCTTGAGCAAGATACTTTATTTCACGTTGCTCTAGTTCACTCAGCTGTAGAAATGAGTCGTGATGTCACTGGTGCCAAGCTGTATCGGCCTTTGCATTTCCCTTGGATAACATCGGTGGCGTGGATTGGGGAGGCTGGTATACACGGGCGACTGCTAGTCTTCCACAAACAAACTTTCCAAGAGTTGTGCCTCGGAGGGGTACTTTCTAGGAGCACCGCATGGTCATTCATGACCGAAGAGGGTTTTTACCCTTTACCCGTTACATTTGAATTTAAAAGCAAGCGCCATATAACACAAGCTCACTACTGAATAGTTAGTGCGCTTGTTTCTTTTAATTTCTGCTTAGATCAGCTTCCTTTTCCTTTTGCTCTTTCTTCTACTCGTTTCAGTCATTGAATTACAGCCATGTTGAGGGTTTAGTCGAACAAATCGACCTCACTACTTATTTTTTTTCAAATCGGGTACTTATTTTATTGGTCTCTTTGCCGAATCGGTAAGCTAGGGAAATAAACAAACCAATAGCGGTTGTCAAAGGATAGTGCGTGCAGGGAGACAAATACAGACACAAAGACCCACATATACATACATGTATGCATGTGTGTATATATATATATATATATATAT
>NC_068998.1:18994566-18995422 GCF_001194135.2 Octopus bimaculoides | reverse complement strand
TATATATATATATATTATATCTATGTTTTATAAATATATATATATATATATATATATATATATATATATATATGTGTTTTGTATATATATATATATATATATATATGTGTTTTGTAAATATATATATTATATTCATATATCTGATAAATATATATATATTATATCTATATATCTGATAAATATATATATATTATATCTATATATATAATATTATATGTTTGATAAATATATATATATTATATCTATATATAATATTATATCTATATGTTTGATAAATGTACGTGACGAAAGGGTTTCTTTCTTTCTACTTCTTGCGTTCCTACAGAAAAGACGTGAATTTTTTTCTCTCTCATTCAAATCTAACTTCGCGTTCAAAATAATTTTTCTATCGTCTTGGCCTAACAGCCCATACCGTTTGTTCTCACTGACCTGTTCTTGTTTACACTTTCACCCTCCGCAAAAATATCCAAATTTTAATTAATTTGCTTGCGGGAAGGACTGCTCCAACGAAGTAGTGTATTGTCCTTGCCTTCAAAACGTGGAGTAGATGGAGCAGGGACAACTGAAGAAGGGTAATATTCTTTATGTTGCATGTCTCGTTTCTCTGTTTGTTTTTTTCGTTGTTCCAAATAAAAGGTCGTTTTCTGTCTTCGTCTTTATGTTTTCGTTTCTCATTGTGTTTAACGTTTTTTGTGATGTCCTGTACCCATATATGCTTGTATGTATACATATAGATGTCGGCATGTACATATATGCATGGATATATGCATATAATTATATATTATATATGTTATTATATAATATTATATCTATATGTTTGATAAATATATATATTATCTCTCTCTCTCTCATATAT
>NC_068998.1:18992395-18993358 GCF_001194135.2 Octopus bimaculoides | reverse complement strand
TATATTTATATATATATATATTATATCTATATGTTATATATATATATTATATCTATATGTTATATATATATATATAATATCTATATGTCATATATATATATAATATTTATATGTTATATATATATATATAATATATTTATATGTTATATATATATATATAATATATTTATATGTTATATATATATAATATATTTATATGTTATATATATATATAAGTACACAACTTCCTCGTTTCTCTTCAGTTACAAATATAAACTTCCCGATTATGAAAGTAAATTATATTACGAAATTTTAAGAATACAGAGAGGAGTAACGAGTACAGTGATCCCTCGACTCTCCGGGAGTTATGGTCCGAAACCCCACCCGATAAGTGAAAATCCGAAAAGTAGAAACAGTACTGTACTGTATGTATATATTTTAAATATTTTTATAATTTGTATATATCTATTTTATTCTTTTCTTCTCAAGGCGCAAAATTTTCTACTCTAGGCCCGAAAATTTTGGGCCGGGAGCCAGTTGATTAGGTCGACACCAGTACGCAACTGGTACTTAATTTTAATTACCGTGTTTGTACAGTGCAGTATTTTTATATATTAATTTATTAATGTTTAGGCGTGAAAATGCTTATTTTACCACAGAAATAATTAAAACCTAAAAACATATAAATACCTACCGGCCGCAGAAACCCGCGATATACAGAAGAGACCGCGATATAAATTTACATATATTAGCCAGAAAAATCCACGATGTACTGAGGGCGTGATAGGTGAACCGCGATATGGCGAGTGATTAGTGTAAACTGTTTGCTCAACTGAAGTTGTGACACGACTTCAATTCTTGAAGCTGTTTTCAGCCGTTTACATGACTAGCGCTTTACTTATAATCTCAGCTGTTTTCTTTTTTTGTTTTTTTTTTTTGGTGTCTAAGAAACATCTGAGTGCAACATCTATCATCTGCATCATC
>NC_068998.1:18987528-18992208 GCF_001194135.2 Octopus bimaculoides | reverse complement strand
AAAATAAAAAACCCGATCCCTAAAACTCCAAAGCAAAAAACCAGTACAAACGCACGAACGATGTCATAAATAAAAGTGACAAAGTAAATTTACACCGCCAGAACGTCTTGTTGACAAACCACAGTAGTAATTGTTTTCACCTCAATAGACGTCATTGATTGGTTGAAATTACCGAAATACAACTTTAACTCGAAATAACTTCGAAAATGAAGAATTTTCTTAAAAACGCCAAGAGTAAATGATGTTTTAAATGACACATTCTACCAGTATACGAAATTTGAAAGTGTTTAGTTACAAAAAGTTATTTTTTCTATGTGCCGGCCAAAAGGAAGAGATCCTAGCTTCGGGCCGATGAAAGCCTTGTGAGCGGATTTAGTAGACGGAAACTGAAAGAAACCCGTCGTACACACACACGTGTATGTGAGTGTGTGTCTGTGTTTGTACTCCACCACCGCTTGACAACTGATGTTGGTGTGTTAACGTACCTGTAACTTAACGATTCAGCAAAAGAGGCAGATAAAATAAGTACCGGACTCAAAAAAGAAAAAAAAAAAGTACTGGGGTCGATTTATTCGGCTAAAAATTTTTCATGGCGATGCCCCAGTATGGCCGAAGTCTAATGAATGAAACAAGTAAAAGAAAAATGATAAAAAAATTATTATTTTGACTGTCTGCCAAGTTAGATTTTGGAGTATCATTTGCTCAGTACGAATTTCAGACATACCTGACAAATTAACTTGCAAGCAGCCTGCTACGAATTGAACTGTAGAGCACTAACCATATAAAAGAACTTCAGGTGATCAAGTCAATAGATTATCAGACTATACAAGTTAAAGAATTGATGATACGTTTCCTATCAGCTACTTCGCTTCCTTTCAGTGTTGTTTAGCTCATGATTAAGACTTTTCATACTCAACGACCTTGTTCACTTATTCACGAAGTAGCTATCACAGTCAACCAGTTTATATCATTATTAGTTTGCCATGCTGAGAGTACTTATTATAAGCAACTACGGGTCGTCTCATATAGCTGCTTCCCTTTAAAGCTCAGTAAGAGAAAGTAATAGAGAAAGTAATAGAGAGAGAGAGAGAGAGAGAGGGGGGGGGTGGAGAGTGAGAAAAAGAAAATTTTAGAGGAAAGAGTAGAAAAAAAAAAAACTAAGAAAAGGAATCTGATCCAAATTATTTTCTCATTATTAACGAGCCACCCTTCCTCACACACCATCATCAGACGCGTGTGGTGACGTTGCTGAACATCAGATATTGTATTTCCATGTAGAAATATAGCAGATCAGAACGTTGGTCGAGAGGAAAAGACAAAAACACAACACATTTCTTGCACTAGTTGAAAAATGTAATGCATTCACGCACACACATACATGTACTTACAATAGCGACTCTCCGTAGATCATATGAACACACACACACACACACACACATACACACACACCACGCACGCGCACGCCCATCCACGTATGGTTGTAGGTTGTATTGTATGTGATCGTACGTGTGTGATAGTAGTACAACGCAGTTACTAAGTTACATTTGTGTTGGTTATAGTACTTTGCAAGCAACTATAAATTCTCCATCTCTTCCGTAGCTTATCCTCTATAGTTTCTTTTTCATCATCATCATTGTCATCATCATCGTCATCGTCATCGTCATCGTCATCGTCATCGTCATCATCATCGTCATCATCATCATCGTCATCATCATCATCATCTCCATCACCACAGCAACCCTCCTCCTCCTCCTCCTCGTCTATATTATTATGGTTGCCTTCATAGCAAAATCATCATCGTCATCGTCATCGTCATCGTCATCATCACCACCAGCAGCAGCAGCAACGTTGTCACACACGAACCGGTTAAGCTGCTTGGGGGTTTTATAATTCATGATCAAAGGCGTTGCAGCCGTGACCATTGTGGCTTTATCTATGAGCATGGAACCCAGGACCACGCTTTCCTGCACATTTTATCGATGACACCATTTTTATTCTCATATTTTACATCCCGTTTCTTTCAAATAATACGTGATGGTCATTACATATTTTTCCTTATAGCAGTAACTGATACGCGCGTGCGCACACACACATAGCAAAAAAAAAAAAATACAATAACAAAACACTGGGAATCACATACAACACCATCACAATATTCTCAATAATAACACAGAAAAGAAAGCATAAAAACTCACAAACAAACATAGAGAATGCAACAACAACAATGGCGCACATGCAGTACATTAGAGCCAGCATTGACGAAGCTAGTTTGCTGCATCGGAAAAATTACTTCGTGGTATTTTTACCCGGCTTTTTATTTTCTAATAAATTTCCGCAGAGCTCAGCTTAAAATAAAGTACAAGTCTTGAACTGGGCCGAAGGTGTCGACTAACCCTCTCCACTAAGAACTGCTGGCATTGTGCCTACATCAGAAACCATTATTACTATCATTATTGGGTGAGAGAGCAGTGCAGGTCATCGAAGTGACACTAGGGTAAAATATACGAAGCCCAGTACACCCATCATGACTTGCCGTCTGATAATTGTACACCAGGCACGTGCATCACAACCATATGTGCGTGACATGGTGACCTTATATCAAGATAAACTTTGCATGACTTTGCAGGTAGGCCCAGTCAGAATTTTCTTCAGGTCGAGTAGCCCATCCCGCTCAAAAGGTCCATGAATAATTCCTCTCAATACATGGTTATGATGCTCCTCCACTACTCCTGCTCGTGATCAGAGATGCACATATTCTCAGCTACCAACGGACATGGCCAACTGGTTAAGGTCAAGCAACTAACAAGCAAATCTGTGGTATTTAGCAGAATATTTACTGTAGCCCATCTTTTATACCAAGACAAAACATGTACATGATAACACTTCCAATCAGTTAAGATCAGAAACTATGAGAGCCAGTGCCTGATACTGCATCAGGGCATTTATTATTATTATTATTATTATTACATAAAGGCGGTGTTAGTGAGAATAAACAAAAAGAGAGTAAATGCAATGATTAATATAATCTGTTAGTGATAACAGATGTAGCCCCACTGTCAAATGGGAAGTACACAATACAAAATCTATTATTATGACTATATATATATTCCGAATTTGTGTGAATGCGTATAGAATAATATATCAGCTGAATAAAGTTAAAACATGGTCTGGTTTTCACGTTTTTTATTATGGTATTTAACGGAAATAACAACAATAATATAACAACCAATTAATGATGTGGATTAAAAAGTATCTTTAACATATGAATATAAACAAATTACAGAAGACTCCCACCAATTGAAATAAAAATGATCGAAACCAACTAAGTTTGCTCACTCATAAAACTATTACATGTAAACCGCAAGATAAAGGTTAAGATAAAGGCGGGATCTATGCCAGTAATATAGGTACGCCTGGCAACCGTGACGTTTAAGCTGCATGCGGATTGGTCAAAACCGTATTCCAAAAATTCAGCTTATTGGAGTGTTCACAGTGGTACAACAGTTGTCAAGAACTCAACTGTCAGTTAAATGCATTCTGAAATCTGATGATTACTACGAACGTATGGAAGCGCTGATTGAACTTTATGAACATTACAATATATTTTTTAATGCTAAAATACCATAATAAGAAAAAACATGAAAACCAGACTATGTTTATTCAACTGATATATATATATATATAATAAAGAATAAATTTCTAATGACCATTATTCATATCTTCTCTTATATATTCTTTTGTTTCAGACATTTGACTGCGGTCATGCTGGAGCACCACCTTAATAACTGTATATATATATATATTTTAATTTTGTATATATATAGATATAGATAAACAGACAGATACATACACATACATACATACATATACATATATACATATAAATATATAGATATACATAGATACATACACTTGTGTGTGTGTGTGTGTGTGTGTGTGTGTGTGTGTGTGTGTGTGTGTGCGTGCATGTATCTGAGTAGGATTCTTACGATGATAGTGCTGCTACAGTACATTTCGCGAAGTATTTCTGGTGCTACTGCTGCTGCTATTACTGATATTACTTCTAATAGTACAAACGTCATTTCTACTAGTTCTGAAGGAATCTCAACGAGCTGAATCGACTTGCTACAAATAACAGCCCAACCTCCACCGAATGGCACGCTACCACCCTGAAAAAGAAAGGACACATTGAATAATTGCTGCCTAGGCACACTAACCTAAGAAACATAAACGGGATGGTTACGGTTGGGATGACTTTGATCACAGAGCATCTTGGTAGTGGTTGATATGGCATCTAAGCAACAACAAGAAGCAGTATTGGAGATGTTTCTAATGATAGTGCAGTGTATTCAACCAGTGGTGCTGTTTGCTTATCAAGTTTGTGTGTGGCTAATAGCCCTGTATAAACAGATAATAATATTTTCCATCATCTTGAGTCTCTCTCCCTTCTCAACATCATGGGGACCGGTTCTCGCATGTCACAAATGCTACTTTGTTTTCAATGTCAGAGTACTTGACATCAGCTAAGTACAGGGTGCGGACAATACTCATTCGCAATTTTCCACTTTTAATTTTTACGCATAGTTGTTTTACACCCAGACACACACACACACACACACACACACACACACACACACACACACACACACACACACACACACACACATATATATATATATA
>NC_068998.1:18986168-18987079 GCF_001194135.2 Octopus bimaculoides | reverse complement strand
TATCTACCTCATATAACTATTTTTTTTGTTTAAACACTCAAGGGAAATAACTCATAGCATCTGTACAATATTTTAAAACACTCAAGGGAAATAACCCATTTCATTTTTATTTTCGATTATTTTGAATATTGATTTTTTGTGTGTCCTATTTCTAATTTTTGCAGACAATATCACTTTTATACTTTATTTGACACGTGAGAACTCATGTCATGAAACCTCGTGACATACTTAGTTTGTTGAAAAAATCGATAATAGGGCTCCTCCAATGGATCCTTCTAACTACTACTACTACTACTACTACTACTACTACTACTACTACTACTACTACATATTACTAATATTTTATTTAAACAACCCAAGGGAAAGAACCCATACTACCTGCAGATTTTAGCGAAGCGATCAATGTCTGATTCTCACGATCAGCCGACCTAATTCTGCATTTCATTACTCACAGTTTTGAACTGCTAAACATTGTTATGTTTAACCGAGCTGAAAGCTGGGTATCTAGTAAGACCTGCTGAGGAGAATTGAGGAATAGAGCAGAATTCGAAATCATGATACAGGTATATCTAATTATCTAATTCTACAGCTTTCAGTTTAGTGAATGTGCTAAATTTTTCTTCGCTCGTTTGCCCGATTTCTGCTGGCCTGTTAGGATTCTTCAGTGAGCTTGGTGGCTTATTTGAGGATTCTAACTCATTTCTAGCAAGCTGATATCTTCGTGTACCCCCTATTATAATTATTTATTAATTATAAAATTGTATTCATTAACCATTTAACGACATTATTGCTTGCTGCCACTAATATCATTGTTATTGTTATTATTAATTATTTATATATTTACTGCTAATGATAATAATAATATCTATATGAATATTCATTTTAATATATATATATGTGTGTGTGTGTGT
>NC_068998.1:18985014-18985431 GCF_001194135.2 Octopus bimaculoides | reverse complement strand
TGTGTGTGTGTGTGTGTGTGTCTGTTTGTCCCCCAACCATCGCTTGACAACTGATGTTGGTGTGTTTACACCCCCGTCATCTAGCGGTTCGGCAAAGGATACCAATAGAATAAGTACTAGGCTTACAAAGAATAAGTCCTGGAGTTGATTTGTTCGACTAAAGGCGGTGCTCCAGCATTGCCGCAGTCAAGTGACTGAAACAAATAGAAGGATAAAAGAATATGTTATATATATACGTTATATAAATGTACATATATAACATGTATGTGTATATATGTGTATAACATGTATGTATATATACATATGTTTATATATATATATATATATATATACATATATATATGTTATATATCTACATATGTTATATATATATACATATGTTATATATATATACATATGTTATATATATATACATAT
>NC_068998.1:18983238-18984960 GCF_001194135.2 Octopus bimaculoides | reverse complement strand
ATATATACATGTTATTAAATGTTGCTTTTCTTTTTACAACTGGCTTTATTTGAAATCGCGAGTTAGTATACTAAGAACATGGCCATTAATTAAAACAAAAACGACCTCTGTTTTTTAACGATTGCAGCTATTAGTGAATGATGATAATGATTATGATGATGGTGATAATAATTGCGCCATCTGATAATTGCTTATTTATTTAATGATAATTTACTTAATAATAATTTCTTTATATCATCTAATAATAAAATTTATAACAACAAAAACAACAAAATAGTAATAGAAATAACAACAACAATAATGATAATAATAATGATAATGATGATGTACCCAATAAAATTTCATAAATTAAGCAGTAACCGTTCAAGCGCTAAATATAACTAATTTGTATCTAAATTGAAGGAAGGAAGAAGATTCGTTCTCTCGAATTATGAAATCCATTACAAAATTTACAATAGCGACATCAGATAGGAAGTAAAATTTGAGAAAGACTGACTGACTAACACACACCATTTACTTGTCTGTGAAAATGAGCCATCTTAAAATTGTGTCAAATATAATAAAATAACAAATATATTTTATTTAGACACACACAAATATATTTACTTACACACACACACACACACACGTGTATGCATGTACAGTAGAACCTCTTGCTGTATGAGCCGAGACTCGTGCGAATTTTGGTCTTAAAGTTACGAGTAGAAATCGGCAGATCGAACGAGCTTCATACAAGCAACCACTGCAAGTCAGCTCTGAGCTCGCACACGCTTTCCCAAAAAGCGCAGCTTCCGCTCGCTCAGTTCGCGTGTTTATCTCGTTGTGGCAGCATCCTTGTGTTTCTTTTCCCAGTGTTTTGTTTTAGTTTTGTGCGTTTTTTTTGTTGCTATTATTTTATGATAATTAGTTGGGTTAACCATGGGTCCTAAGAAGGTTGTTAGTGCAAGGAACAGTGCTGAGAAGAAAAAGCTGATTACGATAGAATTGAAGAAGGAAATCATTGATAGACACGAGAGAGGAGTGTGTGCAGTGGACATAGCATGTCAATGCAACCGAAGCACCACCCCGAAGAAAAAGAAAGGGATCAAGGCTGTTAGAACAGCAAATGACCTCTCTAGGATCTCTAGGAAATGCACGTCTGTCCACGAAGAGATGGAAAATTTGTTCTACTGTGGATCAACGAGAAGCAACTCGCAGGGGATAAGATTACGGAGACCATCATCTGCGAGGACGCACGAGCGTTGTATGGGGATCTCCTGAAGCAAAACCCTGGAACATCAACGGAGAAGAAGACGCCAGCAGACGTATTTAAGGCCAGTCGTGGCTGGTTCGATTATTTCAAAAAGAGAACTGGTGTTTATAGTGTCGTCAGGTATGGAGAAGCAGCGAGTTCTGACACGAAGACTGCCGAGGATTTCGTGCGCAGCCGAGGGGCACATCACACAACAGGTATTCAACTAATAAATGTGACCTTTTTCGGAAAACGAAAAATGCCCAGAAGAACCTACATAAATGCAGATGAGAAAGAAATGCCAAGCCACAAGCCTATGAAAGATAGGCTAACAGTCGCCCTTTGTACCGATGAGAGTGGAAACTTGAAGATTAAGCAGCTCCTTGTCTACCATTCCGAAAATCAACGAGCGTTCAAGTCGCACAAAATATGTATATATATGTATATATATATATATATATATATATATATATATATATATATATATATAT
>NC_068998.1:18981871-18982491 GCF_001194135.2 Octopus bimaculoides | reverse complement strand
TATTATTATTATTATTATTATTATTATTATTATTATTATTATTATTTTTTTTTTTTTTGTCAATGTGCCAAGTAAGATTTCATCTGCTAAATGATGCGGAAACCGTGGATTGAGGAAGTAAGTACTCAATGACATTCTGTGGAAGAGTGTAACATTTTAGAACACACAATCAATTTTAGTACTTAACAAAAATCTGTGAATCTGATCTTCGGTAAATACTAAAATATAGAAAAAAAATATATGCTTTTAAGTATATATATATATATATAAGAGACAAATGTTCTCTATATAGAATACACTTCGAAGTGCTCAAGCGATATGAACTTGAGCGGGTAGATGAGTAAATGTAATGATAATAAGCAAGTTAGCCAAGTCGATTTACACAGAACGTTAAATACATTTAATAGAAAAATGTACATGTGTATAAATATAATATAGTCCGACTTACAGAATATAAATGATATCAGGAGTTAAATGGGTGTAGTTTTACGAGTCCAACAGCTGTTTCTGGGGGCTTGGTGGTCTAGAATAATGATGGTTGCTTGGATCCATTATCCGGAATAATGATGTTACTTGGATCCATGCATATATATATATATATATATATATATATATATATA
>NC_068998.1:18980217-18981861 GCF_001194135.2 Octopus bimaculoides | reverse complement strand
TATATATATATATATATATATATATATATATATATATATTCTGTTATTTTTTTTACTTGTTTCAATCATTGATTGCGACCTAGCTGGGGTACCACCTTGAAGGATTTAGTTGAACAAATCAACCTCAGTGCTTGTTTTGTCAAGCCTGAATTTATTCTATCGGGCATTTTTGTTGAACCGCGAGGTTACAGAGATGTAAACAAACCAACACCAGTTGTCAAGTGGCGGTGGGGGAGAAACACAAGCAAAAGGACACACACACACACACATAATTCACATATGCATATATACATGCATACATACATACATATATATACAAGACGGGTTTCTTTCAGTTTGCCTACCACATTTACTCACAGGGCTTTGATTGACTCGGGGCTAAGTAGAAAATATTTGCTCAAGGTGTCACGCAGTAGGACTGAACCCGGAACTATGTGCTAGAGGAAGCAAACTTCTCACCATACGGTCATGAATGCACCTATATAGGTAGTAGTTTATAATTCGGAATTCTTTCCTTTTCAACAAATGTTTAATTTCAATTAGATTATTGATTAAAATTGTTTTGTTCATTACATTATGCCCGTTAGCCCGCCGTTAACCATACATACACACACACATACTATAAGAATAAAACACACACACATACTATAAAAATAAAGACTATAAAAATAAAAGTAATCTTGAGATAAAAGTGAATAATAACATACACACGCACACAAACTTTCGTGTTTCTTTTTAAATAAATAATATCAGGAAACATTCACTAAATAAAAAGGACTCATACATACATACCTCATGCACAAAAAGGACAGTGATGTAGGAAAAGCAGTAAAATGTGACAACCGATGCAGACTTTGTGGAGTTAATACCGAAAATATCACCCACACTAAAAGCGGTTGTCCGAAAATGTTATCACAGTTTTATCTACCAATGAGACATGATGTTGTAACTAGGACACTGTATTACGAGATCTGTCGAAAGGATAACCCCGAGGACAAAGAAATAAGAGCCCACACTGTGGTGGAAGCCATAACTACTCATAATAAAAAGGAGTACTGGTGGAATGTCCGAGTGAAAACTTCAATAAAATGTAAGCACAATAGACCTGATATAATGATTGGGGACGTAGAAGAGAAACCGTACAGTTGTGGAAATCAACTGTCCAGCGGGTGTTAACATAAAGCTGAAGATCAGTGAGAAAGAGAATACCTACGCTGAATTATTGAGAATTCTGTAGTTACTCTCTCCAGATTACAAGTCCAGGTTTATACCTTTAATTATTGAGGCACTAGGATATGTAACACACTGCCTAAATACCAATCTTGAGAAATTAGGCTTATCAAAATCAGAAAAGAAAGAGCTGATTCGAAGACTACAGATCCAAGCTATCACCTTGCTCGTTGTTTCATAGTTTACAGAATCATTTGGAGGACATAACTTTCGCAAGCCAGGAGGAGGTCGAAACTAACATTTCAGAGTTCTTCGCTTTGAAACCAAAGGAGTTTTACATTGATGAGATTAAAAAGCTTGTAAACAGATGGAAGGAAGTCATAGATAATCAGGGAAAGTACATTGATGATTAAATTTCAATTAAATATAACATTTGATCACTTGTTATTTTTATTCAAAATTCGGACAGAACTT
>NC_068998.1:18975475-18980081 GCF_001194135.2 Octopus bimaculoides | reverse complement strand
TATATATATATACGTATGTATGATATGTATGTTTCAGGGGTCGATAAATTAAGTGCCAGTTACGCAATGGGGTCGATGTAATCGACTAATCCCCTACCCCAAAATTTCAAGCCTATAGTAGAAAGGATTATTATAATTTACTTTTAATCTGCATGTTTGTTACAATCACTTGCCGAGACATACCCAGTGTACTAGGGCAAGTGAAGGATAAGAAATGCTACAGTATGACTGAAAGCTTGGGGAGGGAAATTATCAGGGGCAGTGGCGAAATATCTTCATGTAATACAACACAGACATTTAAATGAATAGGGTTTTTCTAAGCACGTGGGCAGTATTTGTCAGCACAATTTTTTCTCTGAGACATGGTTCACCTGGGATGTTATCTAGATATTTCTGACATCCCTTTTTTATCATACCTAGGGCACCTACAATAACAGAGACAGTTTTTGCTTTAAGATGCCACATCTTTCGTATTTCAATTTCCAAATCCTCATATTTACTTACTTTTCCAAATTCCTTTACAGATATATTTTTTATCACTGGGAACACTTACATTTATTAGTCTACAAGTATTTTCTTCTCTGTTTAATAATTATGCCTGATCGATTGGCCTGGATCGTTCTGTCGGTGTTGACTGGAAAATCCCAGAGGATGGTGACATTTTTACCTTCAATGACTGGCTTAGGATGATGTTCGTTCCAGTAAGCAGGAGTGCCGATTTTGTAGTATTTACATACTTTCCAATGTAAATACTGTCCTACCCGATCGTGGCGATTTTTGTATTCGTTTGATGTTAGAACAGGACATTTCGAAACGAGATGGTCTATTGTTTCGTCGAATGTATCGCAGAGTCTGCATTCAAGGTCAAAACCGTTTTGAAGAACGTTAGTCTGATAGTTTCTGGTAAGCAAGCTTTGATCTTGTGCCGTCAATACGAAACCTTCAGTCTCTGCTTTCAGTCCTGAACTTCTCAGCTATTGACGGGTTGTTGCTTGGTCTACATCAGCATTTCGACCCCGAAGAATATACTGTCCATGCAGGTGCTTCTGGCTCCACCACTCCTGAATTTGTTTCTGTCCGTTCTTTTTTGCAGTCTGCTCGATCCGTTTTGCTTGTTTGGTGACAGTGGTTTCAGGTTTCTCATCTAATTCAGGGTTAATGCCAAGTTTCCTTGCGAATTTGCAAGCTTCCTTGACAATAGAATGCGACATTTTGCACACAACCCGTAGCGTCCAGTCCTCTGTACTAGATAAGTACCTGTTCACTGCTATTGTGGAGGTCTTATGAAACAGTTCTACCTGCATCAATCCTCTTTCCTTATTACTTCTAAGTAGGTACAGACGATCAACGTCTGCTTTTGGGTGGTGCATCTTCTTAGATGCTAGTAGTTTTGTTGTCTTCCTGTCCAGGCCTTGGATCTCCGTAGGATTCCAGTTAATGATGTTAAAACTGCATTGTTAAAAAACCCCAGTAGTCCAATACAGTTTTAACATCATCATTACTACTATTATTGTTGTTGTTATTTCATCAGCTACTGATAATACAAAAATAGAGGAGAAAATAAGTAGTCCTAGTTATTCAAAACTGACGGCGCTGACGTTTGTAATAATTATGATATATGAACTAACCCTCGTTACTAAAACATCATTAACACAAAAAAGACATTATACCAAATGTGCTGTACCAAGCTCCGTTGTGCTGTGGTATTTATACAGCTAAAAGGAAGCTATCAAACACCCAATGAATATGTTATTGCCCAGATAGTTAGCTAGATAGGGAGACAGAAAGATAGTCAGTTAGGTAGATAAATGAATTGTTAGATGTCTAGAAGTACATTATAAAGATAAACGTAGTTTTGAAAGTAATCACACACACACACACACAAACACACACACACACACACACACACACACACACACACACACACACACACACACACACACACACACACACACACACACACACACAAGCGAGTTGTGATATGTGATGATACTTTAAGTATTTCTTATCTGTTATAAGATAAAAACCTTAACACCAAGTGTAATAAGGTAGACATTATTAGATAAATTCTTCCTGGAAATATTAATAAGTTATATGTTTATTTATATCCGCTTTTTCGTATTTGTTTCCCCAGAGGATGAATTATAGATAGAAGAATTAAAAAGAAAATAATGTCTACCTACATATTCATAGCGATTTTGCTTAAAAGTGTAACGACGTTCGTTACGGTAAAAGTATGCATGCGAACATTAAGCATTTTATAGATCTAACATAAACGAATTGGGGGAGAGAGAAAGGGGGGAGAGAGAGGAGAGAGAGTAAGTGAATTAGTGAATGAGAGCGAGAGGGTATGAGGGATTTGGACTAAATGGGGTAGATTCTTGAAATGAGCATCTTCTAGAAATAACAACCAAATCGCTGTCAGATCGCTCCCTACTGCTGAATACTGTGGCCCTAAGGTGCGTGAGATTTTCGGGTTGGTTGAATGTGTATTGATTGGTAAGAAGTTTAGCTGCGTGTTGTCTCATAAACCAACTCCGAAATTTGTTGAAATGAAGTTTATTACAATATTTGCATTTTTAATTGCGACCTGCCAGTAGTGTAAAGTGATGTGCTAGAGACGAATGTAGTTGATAATTATATTCGGTTTGTGATCGTAAGGTCGTGAGTTCCACTCCTGGCGGCACATTGTGTCCTTGAGAAAGGCATTTTCACGTTTCTCCACACCACTCAGCTGGCAAATATGAGTTGCACCTGTTGTTCAGTGGACCAACCATGTCACAGTCAGTGTGTCACGCCGAATCTCTCTGAGAACTACGTCAAGGTTACGCGTGCCCGAGCAGGCTGTACCATTGATCGAATCAACTAGAACACTCGTCGTCATAACTGACGGAGAACCCAGCCAACAGAAGAGATTTAGCTTCACGTGAGAGGCGGGAATAATGCTCTGGTCGTCCAAATTGAAGATTCCTGTTAATTAGGGGCTGAGCTTCAGCCGAGGAAACTTGTCGACTTGAAACGCTTGTTGCTTGTGTTTCCAAAGTGCCGCTTTCTGATTTGTTTACGCGCGTTGATCTACTGGAACAAAATAGAACATTCTCTAATATGGGGTGATATTCCAGCAAGGTGATTGGTTAAAAACCAGGACACGTCCCCTCACCTGTGACCTGGACCTAATTGCTGAAGTTGTAAAGTTTCGATACTAGCCTCGAGAGTGCCTTTACATAGTTGCTCTTCAGGCCTGAACGCATCCAATTTTTTACACACACACACACACACACACACAGAATGAGAGAGAGAGAGAGAGAGAGAGACAGAGAGAGAGATAGAGAGACAGAGAGAGAGAAGAAGAAGAAGAAGAAGAAGAAGAAGAAGAAGAAGAAATCCCAGCACTGGGTTGATACTTTATTTATCGCCGCAAGGTAGAAAGTCAAGGGCGGCAATGGAACTGTGTCCTTTCGGGGCGATAAAATAAGAATCAGTTGATCACTGGGGTCAATATAATAAACTTTCACCCTGCCCCGAAATTACTGGCCTTGTGCCAAAATTTGAAATCATTATTATTCGTGGAAGGAAGGCAGCGAGCTGGTAGAATCATAAGCGCGTCAGACAAAATGCTCAGTAACATTTCTTCCGGCTATTTACGTTCTAACTTCAAATCCCGCTGGCGACGACTTGGCCTTTCATTTCGGGATGATATCATAAGTACCAGTCAAATACTGAGGTCGATGTAATTCACAAAAATTTCAGGCCTTTAACCTGTAGTAGAAAGAATTAACATTCGTAGAAAGGCAGCAATCTGGCAGAATTGTTAGCGTGCTGGGCCGGTCAAAATGTTTAGCGGCATTTTTTTCCAGTTCTTTACGTTCTGAGTTCAAATTCTGCTAAGGTTGACATTGCCTTTCGGGGTCGAAAAAATAAGTGCCGGTTGAGTACTGGAGTTGATGTAATCGACTAGCACCCCTCCGCCAAATTGCAGGCCTTGTGTCTATAGCAAAAAAAGAATTATTACTCGTAGAAGAGTGATCTGATCAAAACAATATATTATAACGACGCCGAAAGATTTTAAGTTGCTGTAAAAAAATTTGAAGCGTTGTATATCAGAGAAGTGAAATGTCGTCATATAGAAAAATAACAAGAAACAAATCCAGATAATTTATGGAACTACGTGCCTTTTGATTCAACAGATTTCATTTGATTGATTACTACAAAATATACAAAATATTCTGTCTATTTGGGCAGCCGGACGATTCATCATTCCCGTCTCTGCTTCTACGTCTTACTTCCGTAAATATCTCCTTAGTTTTAAGTGGTATGAATATAGTTAACTACCTACATTCCTCCACGCGCGCGCACACACACACACATATGTACATACACACAGTTTTATGTAATATGTATATATATATATATATATAATGTAAAGAGCTTGATTAAATACTGATTTTTTCCCGTGTGAAACACCAATCTTATCAATGTGAACTCGCAGAGTCACGCAGTGCACAATGTAATGTTTAGCACTTCTACCCAAAGCCTCCCAGAGAAACTTTTCATGGTGGAACACAACCAATTTTGGTCAACCTGCTTGTGGCGTTGGGGCGAGGAG
>NC_068998.1:18967608-18975334 GCF_001194135.2 Octopus bimaculoides | reverse complement strand
TATCATAGTTTCACCCCGCTTTCTAGGAATTTAGACAGACAGATATTTCACTGTGTCCGAATTACTTGGTACTAGAACGGAAATAACTGCAAGCAGACGTGAGTGTGTGGTTAGAAACTTGCTTCTCAACCACCTGTTTTCGGGTTCAGTCCCGGAACCATGTGGAACCCTGCGTGACACCTTGGGAAAGTATCTTCTATTATAGCCTCGGGCCGACCAAAGCCTTGTGAGTAGATTTGGTAGACGGAAACTGAAGGAATCTCGTCCTATATATATATGTGTGTGTGTGTGTGTATTATATATGTATGTATGTATGTATGTATGTATGTATGTATGTATGCATGTGTCTGTCAGTGTGTCTTTCTTCTGTGTTTGTCCCTCATCATCGTTTGACAACTGGTGTTTACGTCCCCATAACTTAGTGGTTCGGCAAAGAGACCGCTAGAATAAGTATTAGGACTTAAAAAGTAAGTCCTGGGGTCGAATTGTTCGACAAAAACACCCCAAGGCAGTGCTCCAGCAAGGCTGCTGTCAAAGGACTGAAACAAACGAAAGAAATAAAAAATAGCAGTAAGCACGCGCGCGCGCGCACACACACACACAGATACACGAATGCACTATGTAAAACGAGTGTGATTGTTTGCATGTAATTACACAAATAAGATATAGGTGTGTATGTATGTATGTATGTATGTATGTATATAAGTAAAAAGATATGGTACTTACCAAGCAAAGGATGGTAGTCCCCAATGAATCGCTTCGTAAGATATCGCACCAAAATTGCTGTTAAATAGAAAATGAAAAAAAAAAAAAAAAAAATCATGGCTTTAACGATTGCTTCTAACTCAGGTACAAATACAGAAATTTGGTGGAACGAGGAGGTTAGTCTATTAAATCGACCCCTTTACCCTGACTGACAGTTTATTTCATTGACCCTGGAAGGGATTTAAACTCAGAAAGCATAAATTCAGATTTTGTTGTATTTTGGGAGGGTCATTATGTCAATAACAAACACGCGAACTGGTTCTGTTTTATTTCTTTTGTTGCTATTAGTCAACGAGTTAATTATTTAACCAAAATAACTGATCGATTGTTGGATTAATCGTTCGGTCAATAAATTCCACAGTTAAGCTCGTCAAAATCCTTTCGATGTCATTTGTGACCTTACAAGGATATGCTTCCTCTACTCCAGGTTTATCTCAGGTCTGTCCGTCTGTTTCTAGTAGGCATTGAGGGGGTATGCAAAGAGCGATGAAAGAGCTTTGACGAACCTACCTGTTTGATTGATTGATTGACCAAACTATTCATCAAATAATCGATTTGCTAATTGGTTAAATGTTTAACTAGTTGACTAATAATAAGAGAAGTGAAATAAATCCAGTTCGTGCCTTTATTATTGTATAATAACCCTCTCGAGATATAACAACAAAATCTGCTTTAACATACGAGTTCACATCAAGAATTTTGCAAAAAGCAATATATACAAAACGAAACAAATCTTCTTATATTATAAAAGAGAAGCTGTCTGTCAGTCCGTAACAACATCTGTGTAGAGAAAGGGAAGGGGAGGAGAAAAAGTTGCTGTTGTGTGAGAAATACAGTGTGTGTGTGTGTGTGAGAGAGAGAGAGAGAGAGAGAGAAAGAGAGAGAGAGAGCGAAAGAGAGAGAAAGTGAGTGTGTGTGTGTGTGTGTGTGTGTGTGTGTGTGTGTGTATGTGTGTGCGCGCGTTTAAAAGATATATAAATAGATAGTGTTGTCACTTTGGTAACTAATAAGTTTTAATTAAATACGTGGAAATTTTGAGAGCAAATCTGTCAACACAACGCAGCACAAACATAGTTTGTGTGTATGTGTGTGTGTTTCTGTATGTCTTTCAACATGTAGACAACGCAATACAAACTTTAATAAAAGACTTTCACTTTGAACAGTTTATGAAGGTACGTGCATGATTAACAAGTATGGTTACCGGCAGCGTAGCGACGGTTAACGACCTAGTTCAGATTAGTAAATACTACAAAGTCCACCATATTAAGCATGGTTTTAATAATCTATCAGGACGAATACTGCAGTAACTGGCCCTATCAACGCTGTATATACATTTAGTATGAAACACAGATAACATTAACACACATTGTGCAGAAACATAACTTAATGTGGTAGAATGGTAGAGTCGTTAGGAGCATCTGATAAAATGCCTTGCAATTTTCGTTTTGGCTCTACACGTTCTCAGTTCAAATCCTGCCGACGTCAGATGTATCTTTCCTCATTCTGATGTCGATAAAATAAAGTATCTGTCAAGTACTAGATTCAGTTTGTAACAGTATAGTTCAGTAAAGTCCAAATTGCAATCCTAAGACATGTGGAGTGACACTCTGTCGCCACATCAATATTTTCTATATTGTTTCAAATATAAGCAAAAAGAACCTGAAACTTAATGGGGTGGGCGTTAGTCGATTACATCGCCCCTAGTACTTGACTGATATTTGATTTTATTAACCCCTAATAAATGAAAAGTCAAAGTGATCTAAGCGGGATTTGAACTCAGAAAGCAAATAACCGGAAGAAATGACGCTCAGCATTTTGTTTGACTCGGTAATGATTCTGCCAGCTTTCCACCATTTAATGCCAACGTATCACCTTCATACATGCTCAAACATTCAATCATAGACCCTATTAGAAAGGGACATCTCAAAAGGAATAACGAGTGTAGAAATATGGTTTAACATAATATCCACCATCACATCCGCCACGAACAAAGGGATAATAACAATATCTATCGCAGTCACATGACCACATAATATAGGAGAGGGACACTGTTGATTATTATCAGACGGTAGCACGTGATTGATATTTATTTTATCATACCCAAAAAAGGTATGATAAAACAAAAGACCTTGAAATCAAAATACGAAGAGAAACATTAAAATGTGTGATGTCAAATAAATCAGCATCGAATTAGTGACGTCAAATAGTCAGGGCCAATACAGTGTCATACAGCGTATGAGACGCTTTGACCTCCAATTATTTGGCGTCACTGATTCGACGCTGATTTATTTGACACCACTTGTTTTAATGCTTTTCTGTTTTAATGTTTCTCTTGTTTCCTCTCCTCTTTTTCTCTTGCCTTCCACCTCCCTGTTTTTCTCTTTTTCTGTTTATGTGTGTGAGCATATTTCTCTCTATGTGTATTTATGTCAATCATATTCAATTAATATATTGTAATGTATTTCCTTCTCTCTCTCTCTCTCTCTCTCTCTCTCTCTCTCTCACTCACTCTTTCTATTTGTATGGATATTTTTCTGCATGCGTACGCGTGTTTGCCTTTACTATGCGAAAAAGTACAGTCGTCAAAATAGGTCCAATGTCCAGACAGCCGTGCCAAATCGCCAGCGTCAAAACAGCCCTGCCCAATAGTTTCATTCCATATCTGTCACGTCTTTGATATATTTTTTGATATCACAGTTGTAATATATATAATACTTTACATAACTGTAGAAATTTTGCTATTTAAAATAATAGTTGTGGTGTTGCATATGGTAATGGCTGGGTTGATAGGTAAAGTAGTGGTGAAATGTAAATATGGAAACATGCCAATCAATGTCTGACTCTTTCCCTCATATATTCCATAATGGATATGCAAATGTTAGCTCCAAAATACAATTATTGATATACGTTTACAGGCGGTAACAATTTCACCTGAATGGAACAGAAATTTCTACGAGTCTTTATATTAGACTTAAATAGCTAATAATATTTTGGAGAAAGAAGGCACCGACGAAAAACGCTGAGTGTTCTGAGTTCAAATTCCGCCGTGGTCGACTTCGTCGTTTATTCTTTCGGGGTCGATGAAATAAGTACCATTTGAACAGATTTTATCTACCCCGAAATAAGTACCATTTGAACATTGGAGCCGATGTAAACGGTTTACCGAACTTGCTGGCCTTGAAACCAATATTTTATAGAAAGAAGGATTTCTGACTGAATAAGTTTTCACACACGAATCGAACAATTTCAAATAGCGTTAAAAAGGTTAGGAAACATATTTCCAAATGAAAGATATTAAGTTGATATATATGCTACAAAATACAGGAGGCAATTTTTTTTAATTACTACATATTATTGTGTGTGTGAGTGATGGTTATACGATAGTCAATCGATTGATAAAAAAAAAAAAAAGCATATAATAATATAATTGTAAACAAGTAAACGAGGCATAGCTGTTATGATGATACAACAGAAATTACAGAGAAATCATGGGATTCCAGAATGAAATAGCAGATGGAGCCATTGTATGGCATACGCTTTTTGTTCGTTCCTTTTAATCGGTTGACTAGCTCGTTCTCTCATCTATGTTACCCTGCTAAGTTAGCACTGTTTTGAATGTTTGTCTTAGACAATAATGCGTAATGAAATGATGTGAAAGGCTCTGCTAAAATCATCATATCGTCTAATTCACAGCAGAGAAATATCTAAACAAAAGTTTGTCAGACCGCCTCATGGTCCCAGTAGACAAAATGGAAAAGGCGCTGCTCCGAATAATGGTGAGGGAGATGCGCATCTATTGTTCTCTACCGCTACGTCTTTTCTAAAGTCATGGGTGATTTTAGTTTAATTTTCTGTTTTAGCAATTCCCATTACCTTAAACTTAGGTAATTTATACTTTAAGGTTTGAGTTACTTATAAATGCATAAACTACTATATTCTTTTTACTAACGTATTTTCTTTTATAACATATTCATATACAAACTAAACTATCAACATGCCAAGTTAATGCCAAAGAAAAAAAAAACAAATAAACACTCAGACCATTTTTTCTATGTTTGTAGTAGATATACAATGCCACAGCGATATACGAGGGGGGTACCCAAAGCAACCGGAAACTTTCTCTGTTGAACAAGCCCGTTGTTGTTCAGGCTTCCAACGCTAGAAGCCACTTGATGCAGTAATTCCGTGAAATTCTGTTTTCTGCTGCGGAAAATGGCGGCCGAAACAGTTGTCATGTTTTAAACAGCTTACAAGGACGCTGCTATGAGCAAAACACAAGCTTACGAGTGGTTTATACATTTTAGGAATGGTCACTTGAAGACCAACTTCGTTCAGAGCGTCCGTCGACCTCCCGAACGAATGAAAACATTATGAAAATTCATGAACTGATCTTGGAGGACCGTCACTGAACAATTGATGAACTTGTTGATATGATTGGCGTGTTCTAGGGCACCTGCCAACGAATTTTGAGCGAGGAATTGCGAATGAAAAGAGTTGCAGCAAAATTTGTGCCTCGCTTGCTCACAGAAGATCAAAAGCAGTCATGATTGAATGCATGTCATGAACTGAAAGAACAGTTGGAAGTTGATCCAGACCTTTCTCTGAAGGCCATCAGCTGGTGCTATGGAATTTACTGATGTGGAAGAGGCGAAGAAAAAAAAAACATCCTCGTATTACAACAGAACTTAAAAAGATAAAGAATCTGTATTTTGACTGTCAGCTTGATGATCAAGAAAAGCAATAAGTACCTCATTAAATTTGGACAGGCTTTACCGGAACCTTTTCATCCCAGAAACTGTGGACTATTTTTAGAAATCCCTGGCCTGAAAGCATTCCCATCGCTAATACTCCCCACACTATTCAATGGTGTGCCTTCAGATTTACAGTAATACATTTATATCGAAACTCTACTCTAGAATTATTACAAATTAGTGCCCAACCAGAATATTCTGAAGCACCTGTCTGGTAGTGCTATCGGGAGACATTGCTGGTTCAAGATAAACAGTACAAACATGGTGTGCAGTCAACCGAGTTTGTCCGAGATTCATGCGGAGCTAAGAAACCTTTCTATATACATTGGCTCAGTTTCGGAGCATTGGTGACTTGCAGTGAACAGCTTTTGTTGGAGCCATTGTTTCAATAGGTCTTTGTCTAATCCTCTCCGTTATTGTCACGACAATAGATTTTTTTGCAAATTTATCCGAAAGGCATACCGAAAGTGATTTGAAAGTTTGAAAGTTGTTTTATTGCACAATGGAAATTAAAAACTGTTCAATTCCATCGCTCTTTCAGTGCATTTAAAAGAGTCTCACGCTAATACGGATATCCTTTTTAATGCAATTGAATACGATTACTCATGGAATGTTTGAGGAGATCTTTAAGTAAATACTATGTTAAATGGTATGTAAGTGGGATTCACCGAGTACTGTTGCTTTCTATTGCTTTCTATGCCTGTGAGAGAGTCACGCTCATTGCAGGACATAATTTTTTCTAACATTAATAATAAAACACCCAGTACATTATTATATCTGCCAGGTCTTCATATACTTCTGGAAGACATAATATTTAATCCGTTCCTTAGTTGATCCAAAGAAAATATTTTCATCAACTTATGCTTGGTTTTATGAAGGTATTTGTTAAGGTCATGGTAAAAAAAAATTCAAAATATTTCAGTTTCTCCGAGAATTATTTCTACAAAAATTGAAGAGAGTTTTTACAGATATCACATTCGAGAGGTTTTTTTTTAAAGATAAAACAGTTGATGAACCATTTGCAGCAAGTGAACTAAAATATATTTCTCGGTCAATCGGAGGGACGATTATCACGATGGACCCATCCGATAGTCATATCTGTTCTGTCCTACACACGATATAACTCCGCAGGTTAACCAAACTCAGTAATTAAACAAGTGCACACAGAGTAGTTTCGTAGCTCCGTGCACGTTTCAACCAAGCTCGGCTCACTGTAGTCGACACACTTTATTCCGAACGAGCAATGCCTCCAGGTAGCACTTCAGGTCAGGGACTTCTAGAAGTCGTCCATAGTTTCCGGGATGAAAGAACTCCAGAAAGGCTGCTCGATAGATATTTGTAGACGTCAAGTGTCGCAGAGAACGTAGTCACTCTTTCCTATCACTAGTTTTTTTATAAAATGCAAACGTGGAAGTTCCACCGACCACATAACCCGATAGGTAGGGAATTTGGCAACGAAGTCTTGACCGTCACCAGATCCATGACTCCATCTCTGTCAAAGAAACAAACCACGAAATAAAACAGCCACCATACTTTCTCCTCGTCCAGTAATCTCTGTAGTCTGAGTGCATGCCTACATACTATGAGGCGATATGTGAAGCCCTTCACTCAGAAGACATTGCAGCAGATCAATTCTCTGTCCAGTGGAATGCGTCCCTGTCATAAGAAGCGAAAGTGCAGACCCTCCAGCTCCCGATCAGATGAAAACTGAGACCAGCTACGACAGACAGTAAGTAATAAATGACGGAAGTAACACATGCATTCACTACTTTAGCATGATATTTCAGCAATAACTTCTCAGCCCATTTCCATTTTGTACTAGCTATGCTGCTCCTAAATACTCTCAACCCATTTCCTTCAGACTCGGATGGCCCAGGGTAGACTCTCGAGCACCATCACAAGATCTTGAAAAGCTGTGGCCTTTAAAACTTTCCAAACAATGTGCAGTGAAAGATCATAAAACTTAAAAAAGCAACTTCAGTAGATAGGTGCGAATTTATCAATTTTATTCCTATCACCCCACAAAGATGGCCTTCAAACTAACTTTATGATGATGAGAACCATCATCATCATCATCATCATCATCGTCGCTGTAATGATTTTGTTATTCTCTCTTCTTTCAACTTCTTTTCTTTTTCTTCTCCTCCTCTTCTTCATACTACTACTACTACTACTACCACCACCACCACCACCACCACCACCACCACCAC
>NC_068998.1:18964925-18966624 GCF_001194135.2 Octopus bimaculoides | reverse complement strand
TATATATATATATATATATATATATATATATATGTGTGTGTGTGTGTGTGTATATATGCGTGTGTGTGTGTGTGTGTGTGTGTATATATATATGTGTGTGTATATATATATATATATATTTATATATATGCACACATATATACACATACATATAAATACTGTGTTCGTATATACATACACATACACACACACACATATATATATATATAATTTACAGTTCAGTTCAGGTAAAATAACAAGTTCTCAATATCCTTTAATGTACATAATATAAAGATAAAAGCTACTAATAGTTTCTTGCTGTAAAGACACGTGGCTGGAATCTTGAAGCAATCTTCGGGCTCTGAACCATTGGACACTCCATGTACGCTATAAGAGACCTGCCTAGCCACGTGTATTCACAGCAAGAAACTATTAGTAGCTCTCATCTTTATACTGTGTCATAACCACCACCACCACCATCATCATCATTATTATAATTATCATTGCCATCGTCAACATCCTTACCTTACTAACACCATCACCACTACCATCATCAACAGCAACAACACTGCCACTGTGTCTTCATTAAATGCGAGTAATTTGTATATCGCCGAGCAACGTCGTTCGTTGCGTAGAAGGTGAACTACCGACGAGTCGTAATCGCTACTTGGCATCGACACTCGGTTTGGTAAAAGTTCATATGATTCACGTCGCTAATATTCTTAGAAACAACCTGAATGTCGCAGCATTTATCATGTCTACTTGCTCGCTTCCATTTGTCTCAGATAATCTAAACAATATGTACTTCCTAAAATCATATAATTAAAAAAAATCTGAACAGAGAAATCTCCTCTTACAAGTGCGCGCGCGCGCGTATATGTGCATATTTTTGGCTGCTATTTTAAAAGAAATTTTAAGAAAAACAGCAGACAGAATTAACTGATGCGGTATTCAATACTGAAAGTAGAGTCAAATTTACAGGAATCCTAAAATGGAGACTCGAATTTCGCTCGATTGTGAATTGAACCAAATTTTGGATGAATAAGCCGTCATGCAAAACTTAAAGTCTCAGTTAAAATGAATCTTACAATACACAAACACACACACACGAGTGTGTGTGTGTGTGTGTGTGTGTAAATATATGTATATGTATATGTATATATATATATATATATATATATATATATATATATATATATATATATATAGATAGATAGATAGATAGATAGATAGACAGATAGATATTTGATTTTCTGTCTGAACAATAGCTAATTGGAAGTTTCTTACCTGTTTTTCCAACATGTACAACTTCGCGATTCTTATTAGTAAATGAAACATGTGTAAAGGTGAAAAAATAATACCAAAAATATTTTCCAACTTCTTATTTTGTTATATATATATAAACATATATATACTGTTTAAACCATAAGAATTTAGAAACTGTGAGAGATGTCTTGAGTCAGTTGGGCAGCATTCGACGTTTTTTATTATCCAAAGGGTTTTTAACCCAATATTTACAGGCTATCATTTATAGCTTTATCTACTTCGAGTTCTACCGCGAAGAACATATTGTACATACATACATACATGTCACAACAAGATTCTCTTTATACTTTTATGTAATAGATACAAACAGCTCAATACTCTAAACTAGAGCTAAATATAATCTAATATGCAGTATATCAGGAAATGCAAAAATAGTATATATATATATATATAT
>NC_068998.1:18961591-18963588 GCF_001194135.2 Octopus bimaculoides | reverse complement strand
GAAATAGGGTGGGTGGGTTTGGTGTCTGTATGGGAAGGGTGGGTCTGAGTGGTCTTGGGTGGGATGGAGTTGGACTGGGCTACCACATCATACTCAGTGTTTTTTCTATTTTTTCTCCTTCTCCTTCTGCTCTCTGTGACTTCCCATTCTTCCTCCGTCTATCTTTTCTTCCTCTCTTTTCTCTTCCGTCTCCACAACTGCTTCCTCTGCTATTGTCCTCTGTAGAGGGTAGTATGCACTAATGTAGCCCTTTTGGCCACATTTGAAGCAACGCTGTACTCTGCCCTCTACTCACACTCTCAGTACGATTTCCCCCAACGTCACCGTCTCTGCCAAGTTCTCCAGTTGACCCTCCTCCGTCTGAATAATGAGTTCAAGTGTCTTTCCTTTCCACCCTCCTTCTTCCATTTCTGTGGCTTGGAGGACAGCCACCTTCTCCTCGCTTCCAACAAGGACAGCTGCCGCTACCCAAGCCACTTCTATATCCGGTAGAATTGCTTTTACCATCACCTTGGATGTCTTTCTTCCAGGATATGTGGGCAGAAGCACTACTTCCTCTGTTTTCACCGCCACACTCGCCAGCCTCCTCTACCGTCCTAAACTGGACGACCATTGTCCCATATCTTCTTCCGTTATGTACGTTATCTCCTTTGATCGTTCCCTCAGCGCCTTTTCCACTTTTGCCTCCACCTGTTCTGCCTTTTTTCCCTTTCAACGAGTACACCTTATAGGTGATCGTTTTCTTTTCCATCCTGTCCATAATTGAGGAGCAACAACTTCACGTCGCCGCCCACCTTCTGAGCCATCATGATGGTTTTTTTTTGTATCTTTCTTTGAAAGCAGCTCTTTCTTTACAAGAAGATTTCAAATAATTAAAAATAGAATAGAACATGCATGTGTGTGTTTGCCCCCACCCCACCGCTTTGACAACCGGTGTTGGTGTGTTTATAGCACCGTAACTTATTGCCTGAGTAAAAGAGCCTGATCGAATAAGTGCTGGGATTGATTCGTTCGATTAATATGGCCGCCGTCTAATGACTGAAATAAATAAAAGAAGATAAAAGAAAATACACACACGTACAAATATAAACGCGTGTTGTTCGTATTATATACATTCATCTACGGGTCGACAGAGAAAATAAAAATTGAGAAGTGGCTAAACTTAGGCAAACAGCATATCCCTATTATATGCGCCAGTTAGGCAGCCATATTTGTATGGTTTATGCAGTTATCTATACACAATCTCTCTCTCTCTCTCTCTCACACACACACACACACGCACATTATATCAATTCATTTTTATTATTCCATATGCACACGTAAATATACCTCTAAAAATTATCTCTAGTTATTAATCGTTGGCAAGCACGTGCCGCAATAGAAGTACACAACGCGCACGCTCCTTGCCCACTTTGTTTCCGTCTCTCTTTTCCTCCCTTTATCTCCTCCCCCTCCCCCTACGCCCCTCTCTGTCTCTGTCATGATAGTTTACAAAGGCAGAATAAGTTCTATCTTTTTTGAGACTAAATCCATTCTGGAGCTGGACTCATGATATGTGGGGATAATAATATCACCCGTAGTATACACACTCACCCTGAGAGGCAATGGCTTTCATGTATATCTAACATTGAAATAGTAATCCTTCCCTGAGTTATAGACCGATTTCTATGGATTTTATTAGCCACTTTTTTTTGTTGTTATGATGATGAGGAAATCGGAATATTTATTGTTTTAGTCGCGGATAGCACTGCCTACCTTGGGCATCCAGATAACACGCCATTGGACTATGCTGTGTGAGAGTGTGCATGTATACGGTCATGCGTAGATGCATACTTCCATCCTAATCGCTAACCATCAATTCATTCGCCGATATACACACAAAGACACACACAAACATACATGAGCATGTGTGTGTGTGTGTATGTGTGTGTGTGTGTGTGTGTGTATATGTATGTATGTATATATATATATATATATATATATATATATATATATAT
>NC_068998.1:18960092-18961356 GCF_001194135.2 Octopus bimaculoides | reverse complement strand
TATATATACACGTACATAAAGCTTGCATACATATATGCTTGTTATGTTTACGCACTATCTACGGATGCATAGTTTACTATTTAAACAGAAAGAATTAGCTAGAGAATGTAGTGCGTGGAGAGGGTTTTTATCAAAATACCAACTTACCATTTTTATCACACGATCTTAGAATACCAAAGCACCAAAATACCAGAACAGAAAGACGTTTAATAAATAAACTAAGACCGCGTCTAGAACTTCTCAATGTTATTGTCAGTGATTTGTTTAAGTGCCTTGCTGAATGATCGCAGAATATAGAATGGTGAAGGTGAAGGGATGTCCGCGAATGTGTGTTCGGGTGATTTCTTTTCTGTCTGCCCTTTTGATATTTTATAAACATCGATAAAAATACCACACAACCACACAGGTGGAAACATACACACAAATAATGGGTGAAGATATTAAAAGAAAAATGATAATCCTTTCTGCTACAAACACAAATTTTGGGGGAGTGGGCTAGTCGATTACATAGACTCCAGTGCGTAACTGGTACTTATTTCATCGACCCCCAAAAGAATGAAAGGCAAAGTCGACCTCGACGGAATTTGAACTCGGAAACGTAAAGATGGACAAAATGCCTCAACGCATTTTACCCGTCCAATAAAGATAAAGAAAAGGAAGAGGGTGGGGAAGAGGCAATAAATGCTCTGACCGGACCAGATACTAAGAAGCGAACGTCGAACGAAGTGAGACGGTGTCTAGTCAAATAAGTGTTAGCTATAGGCAATGTAGCGGTCCAGCTAATGGAAGTATAATAAAATTAACGATAGATAGACGATTATAGTCGAAGTGTGTGTGTGTATGTGTGCGTGCGTGTGCGCGCACGTGCTTCAGTGTATGCGGGTGTATCTGGGTGTGCGTGTGTGACATTCATGGGATCTTTTTGGTTTGACGGGCAACAATTTTCATTAATGTTTTATGTAGTGTTTTTGGTACCGAAACACTTTCAAACTTCGTATACTTGTATATTTTGTATTATAGAACATAAAAAAATTTGTATTCGAAGTTATTTCATGTAAAAAGTTGTCGTATTTCGGTAATTTCAACCAATCACTGACGTCTATTGAGGTGAAAACAATTAATGGCGTGGAATGTAAACAACGGTGTCATGGGATGTTTTCCCTTGAATAAAATTAGTGCCGTTGTTTGTCAACAACAACTACCCGTGTTACTCTTATTTATGACATCGTTCGTGCGTTTGTACTGGTTTTAGCTTTAGGGTTTT
>NC_068998.1:18957908-18959889 GCF_001194135.2 Octopus bimaculoides | reverse complement strand
CCTAACCCTAAAACCCTAACTCTAAAACCCGAACCCTAACCCTAAAACCCTAAACCCTTACTAGGGAATAATGATATAATTAAACAGGGAATAACATTCTTGACACCGGTAAAAATTATTGTTTATAAAAAGAGCACTAACTGTATTCAGCTGAATACACGTCAGTGATTGGTTGAAATTACAGAAATACGACAACTTTAACATGAAATAACTTATTAAGAACTAATTTTTGTTAAGAAGGCTAAGAGAAAAAGATGTTTTATATGACACATTCTACCAGTATCCCAAGTTTGAAAGTGTTTCGTTAAGAAAACAAGTGTTGCCCGTCAAACCAAAAAGATCCCATTCATGTTTTTGTGTGTCCCATTGTGCTCCAAAATAAAGAAAATCTGAAGAAAAAGTATACTGGTATTTGCGAAATTGAATTCAAAAATAGATATACCAACTATCAGCTTTTTCCAACACGTAGATGAAAGCCACAATGTTAGCTAGCTATATCTGTGACCTGAATAACAACAATACAGCACACACCACCAAGTAAAGCATCAGGGAAAGATGCACACCATACGTTAAAGGGTCAAGGAGGTTCAGGCTCTGTATAGCCAAAAGATAGCATGTCCTTTTCAGATCTACCGGCCTAATGAATTCTAGATCCGAAATTTTCATAAATGTAAGCATCTGGACAAGTTTCTATTGCTGAACTGGAAAACATTACTCACTCTGGATTAATCATGCAATCTCACAAAATTTAACCTCTCCCGTTCAATTAATTACACAAACCATATTAATTTCCATTCTAATGGGCCAACGGAACGCAAATCTTATCTTCCTTCTTTCTACGTTTCACTTTTGTTTTTTTCTCATTAAATTATTTACTTTTAATTTTTCCTAGCGTTCTTGCTCACATTTTCTCAAAAGAGTAACCAAGTAATATTTTGAGTCTGAATGATTGCCTGAATAAACACGGCACGCTATACGAACTTGTCCGACCATCGTATTTTCTGAGGCATAAGACTAATAGGAGTTTGCATTTAAATCCTGTGTTTATTAAATGATATTTATCTCTCACTGGATAAAGTACATTTTTGTTGATTTCACCTATAACGGAAGAGTACACAGTATATACATGTGTATGTGCGTGTATGTATGCATCATGTGTATATGTGTGTGTATGCGTGCGCGCACGTGTGTGCATGTATATGTATAATAGATACGTATATGTTCATAAATATATGTATGTATGTATGTATGTATGTATCCCCTCCAGCAATGCCGGATGCTATTGCTAGTATAAAATGAAACAAAAAGGTTAGCCGAGGTGAATACCACATAGAAATCTATGATATAAAATATACAAACTCTATCCATCAATAAATAAATAATTTAAGTAAAGAAAAAAAGAATTAAAAAGATGAAAGACAGGAAGGAAGGAAGTAAGGAAAAATTGCTGGAATGTGGCTATAATGTTGATTGTTTAGCTTCAGGTGAGTGCTGATCAACCAAACCTATGATGAAGACTTCCTATTAGTTTATCAGATTTCTCTCTCCCTTTGTCTGTCTGTCTGTCTGTCTCTTTCTCTCTCTCTCTCTGTGTGTATTTATACATACGTGTGTGTGTGCCTGTGTGAAAGTGTGTGTATGTGTGCGAGTGTGTACTTGTGTTTCTGCGAGCGTGTTTGTGTGCATACATACACACATCCATACATCCATCCATCCATCCATCCGTCCGTACGTACGTACATACATATGTGTATGTGTACATATTTGTGTGGTTGAGTGATAAAAAGTTTACTTCCTAACTACATGGTTCCGGGTTCAGTCCCACTGCGTAGCACTTTGGGCAAGTGTCTTCTATTATAGCCTCGGGCTGACCAAAGCTTTGACTGGGTTTGGTAGACGGAAACTGAAAGAAGCCCGTCTTATATATATATATATATATATGTATCTGTGTATGTGTGTGTGTGTGTGTGTGTGTGTGTGT
>NC_068998.1:18948139-18952803 GCF_001194135.2 Octopus bimaculoides | reverse complement strand
ACGTATCCGGATTTCAGGGTTATTTCCCTTCGTCGGCGTCCGACAGCTGATGATCTTGGTGAGAGAGACAAAAACCTGGCAAACTTATATCTTCTTTTCCAGTGAAATTCTTCACTGATATTGAAAAGGTGAAAACAAGCAATGTTAATTCTCTAAATGAAGTATTAACAGTAACTGCACGATAAAGTGTAGTATATTGCCACTTAAGTGTGGCTGACCCCTAGGGGTGGATGTTACTGTTGCTTTTAGCCCCAGGAGGACATCTCCTCCAGCTGGCTTATCGACACACGACTTCCCTTGGCAAACAAGATCCTACTTTGAAGGAGATTAGAGTTTTGTACTTGTTTGAAATTTATAAATATCTCTACTGAAAAAGTCTCAAAACTTCTGGAATGAACTTCGTATTTATTTTCCTGAAATTGGCTCAATCGAACTGGATTGCTCTCATAATTAGTACTAAACATAAAAAAGGAGTGCAGAGCATAACCTTTTTATTGTTTAAAACTTTCACATATCTTGTATTATTATTGGAAATAATTATATTATAGATGTAATTATTTACTTAATAGCTATTACGTTATAACCAGCTTAATAGCTGATGTTGACTAGAATAGATTTATGTAATTTAGGCTATAAATAGAGACCTATAACTGTAACTGATGACGATTTGTGGTCGAAACGATCTTAGACCTAACTTCAAAATTAACAAGTATTCTTAAGTGCGTATATGTATACACGCGCGCGCATGTGCGTATGTTTGTAGGAACTAATAATTTATACTTGTGTTTATCTTAATTTTCGCCTGCATATGCTCTATATGTCATAACTAGTAATACTACTAAGTGGATTAGTAGACTAACCACTAGACTGGAAGTTGATTAGATAATGATAATCCATGCGGAGTTCTAATTCATACAGTGGTAGTTGTACATCTAACTATACACACAAACACGCGCGCACGCGAGCACACATATATGCACCAAATTCCCATCATACGTATGCAGAAGGACTTAAAACATTCTGGCTTGGTACCTAGGTGCGCATTTCGCCCATCGGGTTGTATCTAACTAGAAACACGTACAGTATAATGTATTACTCTTATTCACAATCACTAAGAAGTTGTCAAGTGGGAGGGTCGTAAAAGGATTGCATTGAACGTTAAGTTTGAGGTTTTCAAAAGTTTTATGCATGAGAAACCAGATCACATTTCTTTTCCTGGGATCTTTTGTTTTCGTGACAGTTTGGGGTGGGGGTGCAATTAAATTTTGCAGCATCTACTATAGACAGTAGATGACAGTAAAGACAAAATTGGATCAAATACTCAGGAAGTTACTCTCTTAGCCATCAGCACATTGCTTTTCATGAATCTGATGTATTGCATCATGAATTAGTTATTGAGATAAGTATAAAAACGACGATCTTTTTGGAGTAACCATGGGATTCTATGATGGAGCAGAAACATGTGAACTTGTAAGACTATGTATCCTCGAACGGATAGGCAAAATATCGCCCACGTACTGTTTATACCTCTACAGGGCTAACGACTTAGCCATATCTCAAAACATGGACGGGCCCAAGATGAAGAAACTAATTAAGGGATTCAATGAACTTGACCAAAGAATAACTATAGGAACAAACTTATCAGTAGCAAACTACTTTCTCGTGACGCTGAACCTGACAACAGGAAAGCGAAACCTCAATATAAAGCCCAACGAGGTGATTTCTTTTATTTCCTAATAAATGGGATACATAGAGGGAACGAACTAGAACAGACAAAAAGGAACATATAGATCATTGAGCTTTTTACAGATGATTTAACGAATGATTTTTACATGAGAATAATATATTATAATATGATGATGTTATTGTTTTAAACATTTGATTACTTTTAGGTTGGGGATGTCCCCCTAACCCGCCGGTTGATTTTTTGTTTTACCATTTCTCTTCCTTCTATGCCCGGTCCGACCGTGTCGGCATGGCTCCTTGCATACACAACTTTCTTACAACATCCTTCCATCTTTTGGCAAATACTCTTTGCGACAAGCTCCTCCTCTCCAGACGGATCTTGGAAACAAGATGGGCAGCGGTGAAGTAGTTCACCAGCCCTCGTCCGTCTGGAGATGAACTGTCCTGTCGCAATTCCTTCCGAACGAGTCCTCCATATCGTTTCTTTCACCGTCATACACAAATATAAATTCAAACTACCTATCAGTCCACTCAAATGCGCATGCGTATGTATACACACACACATTTATGCAAACCAAAGAACAGACGAGATGGCAATATACTATCAGACCTTTTACCTCCAATACACTTACGCACAGACACGCACAAATATTCCCTCAAAAGAAGAAAACAAAATTCCACTACAACCACAACAAACGCACGCACGCACACACACACACACACACACACACACACACACACACACACAAACACACACACACACACACACACACACACACATTCACACACACAATTTCTCTCTTTTCTCTCTCTTTCTCTATTCTCTCTCTCTCTTTTCTCTCTCTCTCTCTCTCTCTTTTCTCTCTCCCTCTCTCTTTTCTCTCTCTCTCTCTCTCTTTCTCTCGCACATGTAAATAACATGTTTATTCATCACAGCGAAAACACAACAGATGGAAAGCACAAAAACACCATTCATTAAAAACATCCATCCACGATAGACATATCCTTAATTTTACAGCTAACACCACTAATAAGTATTCATAGAAACTCGTCACTTCCTTCTTTTCAGACACATATTTTTATTTATTTTTATGGTCACTGGCAAGAATAACAAACAGCCATTGTAGATCTACGCAAAAGCATACCAACGCTTGAACAAAGGTCAAACATACAATGTAGATAAAATTCTAAAGAAATACGAACTGATCCAAACGCACGCGCACATACACATACGCCCTCGCTCACACTCACATACTCATACTCTCTCGCTCACACTCACATACTCATACTCTCTCGCTCACACACACACATACACTTATGCACACAAAAATCTTTTCCAAACATATTTTTTTACTCACAAAACAATCCCCTCAGATCACTCAACTGTGTAAAGTACCATTCGTTATGGATACAGCTACTCACAACAGATATGCTCTTAATTATTTTTTTCAAATAACCTATTCACAAACAACATTCATTTAAAAACCTAACGCGCGCGCACACACTCACAGACACATACACACACACATATACACACGCACACACACAAACATCACCAACTCACCGACAAATTAATAATACATCCTCCCAATTCCTAGAAATACAAACGCTTCATCACACACACACAACAACAACAACAAATAACTCAAATAACTAATGGAGAGGTTAGAAAATCACCACCCAATCAATAAGCAGTTAACTAATGACCAAAGACAAACACAAGGCCACACTCACACACATACACACGCGCGCGCGCGCGCACTACAGGATACAAATGTACCAGTTGTAACAATTCTGGTCTGAAGATCGCAGTGGCGTGAAACTCAAGTCATGAGACAAACTCTCGGCTCCAGCTTCAATAAAAAGCTATATAACACACACACACACACACACACACACATGGACATATACACATACATATATACATATTTACATTTATATGCATATAAACTTACACGTATACAGTTTGTGCGTGCCTATGTGTGAATTAATGTATGTATGACGTCGAACAAATATAGTAAAAGCTAAGTATAACTGGTCGCTACCTGTGTGGTGTGGGTGGGGTGGCGAGAGGAACGTAAGGAAAAGAGAGGAATACAGAGAGTGGGAGATTCTTAAAGTATACAGGTAACAGAAATATGGGAGCTCATGTCTATTGAGGAAAACTGTGTTCAAATTACACGATCTATGTTGACTCTGAAGTTAGTATTCCTATATAGAATATCCTGATACTCTGAGTTATTTACAAACATTTGGATACATAACACACATATGCCATCAATCACGGACATCTTTCAGTGAAATATTTACAATTCTGAATCACAATCGTGTTTGCAAAATATTTATTTGTTTATGTATTTTTCACATAAACATAGTTAAAGTAACGCATACACGAACTGGTGCGTTCATAAGGATGATGCCTAAGTTCACGTTCTGTAAAGAAAAGCAGATGAGTAACGAATTACCACAACACCCCCGCTGTTTGCTAGGACGGATAAACAGAAACGAGAATTATTTGGCTTACTTGGAAACATTTCGATGAGCATTTCACTGCTACTACTGTGGCTTTTTTATTAGCTGAAATTTTTATCTGAGTCATCGTACTTGAGGTTTCTTAAATAATTAACAACCGCACAAAAAAAAAAAAAAAAAAGATTAAAACAAGAATAACGAAATTTCTTGATCAGTGATGACCACTACTTTACATTCTATGCGTCAATTCTGTCACGCATGGCATCTAAAGCGCCATACACGTCTTGTCTAAAATACGAGGGGGTGCTGAAAAGTATTGCGAAAGGCTGGGCTGAAGGCCAAACCTTCTAAGTTTTTTTTTACAGGGCTTAGAAAAACAGAAGGACCACTGTAATAAGTGTGTCATTATGAGAGGGGAATATGTTCAATAACATCATAATTAATTGATCCTCCTGTATTTTCTTTTACTCAGAGTCAGGGACTTTTGAGCACCACCCTCGTATATT
>NC_068998.1:18945413-18946887 GCF_001194135.2 Octopus bimaculoides | reverse complement strand
TTCAGTCATTTGACTGCGGCCATGCTGGAGCACCGCCTTTAGTCGAGCAAATCGACCCCGGGATTTATTCTTTGTAAGCCTAGTACTTATTCTATCGGTATCTTTTGCCGAACCGCTAATTACGGGGACATAAACACACCAGCATCGGTTGTCAAGCAATGCTAGGGGGGACAAACACAGACACACAAACACACACACACACATACATATATACATATATACGACGGGCTTCTTTCAGTTTCCGTCTACCAAATCCACTCACAAGGCTTTGGTCGGCCCGAGGCTATAGTAGAAGACACTTGCCCAAGATGCCACGCAGTGCGACTGAACCTGGAACCATGTGGTTGTAAAGCGAGTTTCTTAACCATACAGTTACATAGAAAGATTAATGTCTTTCTATATTAAAAAAGAAAGACATTAATCTGTTTTTATCGATACTGTTTTCACTGTGATATTTTTAGCCCTTGCCCACATGAAAGGGGCAATATTTTACCGTACCTATGAGCCCCATCATGATTATAACCAGTAGTTCTTCGTCTTCGGCTCATTCACCACCGTATCCCGAGAACCCGGCAAATAGTTCAACCAAAACATACACAAACACATCGGCTTAAGCGTTCGGGTCCCCGCCCAGTGCCCTAGCACTCAAAAAACTCTGCATATACAATACCCTTACACACATTCCAACCCAACACGAATACCAACTGTTAAACCCTTAACACAATTGTGGAAAATTCTTGTTGACCTATATCTCAGAGACCTTTGGAGCAAAAGGACATAACTCTTGATATAACCCTTCTTCAGTTCGTTTCGTCTTTTTTCCGTGCCTAAAAACCGTAGTCGCCATATTTTCTCGCACCTGCCAACTGTAACGAACACGCAGTTATGACGTAACGATAATGTTATCCAATATCCAGTTTAATACGAAATGCGAAACTGATTGGTATAATCGGCTGTAATAGATATATAATACAGTACACTTTGATTAATATGTGTGTGTGTTATGTGTGTGTGCATGTGTGCGTGCATGTGTGCGTGCATGTGTGCGGGTGTGTGTGGGGTGTATTGCTATACTTTGGATAGGTCATTCTGGCAATAAACACATGGATTATTTACAGTTCATTTCTTTGTCTGTAACGAATCATTCAATTATTGATTAATCTGGATTTTTCTTTTTATCGGTTTATGAAATATATTTTCATCTGGCCTATATCTGTGACCTTATCAACTGACATCCATTTCTGCAACTGGTTTTCTTTCTTGTCTTTGCTATTTGCATTTTTCTATGTGTTATTCTTGCTGCCAAGAATGTGTGACTGTTTTTATTGGCAGAATAAGACTTCCCAATATATTGCAGTATCTGTTTCAATCCACAGTTTTACATCAAAGCTCTTGCAGAGCAAATACAAAATCACACACACACACACACATGCACGCAGAGAGAGAGAGAGAGAGAGAGAGAGAGAGAGAGAGA
>NC_068998.1:18933804-18944799 GCF_001194135.2 Octopus bimaculoides | reverse complement strand
ACACACATATATATATATATATATATATATATATATATATACATACATGTGTGTGCGCTTGTGTGAGCGCGTGTGTGTGCACGTTCACCAATATAATATCGACCAAATAACGGAAGCTGTTGGGACAGTGGGTAGTGAGATCTATTTAAAAAGTGAGTCTATTTACTCCACATAATGATTAATTAGCAATATTGTTCGCATAGCTCTGATATGAAAAGTTTCTGTTTTGTACACTAGGGATTGCTTAATTCAAATTTATCTGGAAAGCGTTTGAAAACAGAAGAATTGTCCGTAAATCGGCGTTATGAAGAAGACTGAAGACAGTGAAGAACAGTGACGACCATGGTGATTGAGCATATTCAGAGATATTCCATTGGCCTCCGACAAAAACGATTCCAAAACAATAAACAGCTATGAGACGAGTAGAAGGCATTGGTTTCAAATTTTGGGTATGTGTAATCATGTATGATGCACAGACGCCAGAGAAATATGTTCTGTGTACCACCCGTCATGCACAGGACGGGCAAAGGGTTAAATACATAAACTCAAGAAAGACTCCAGGATTTGGTTGTACACCACCTGAAATTATTTAGCATGGTGGTGAAAGTGTAATACTGATCTTATGACTAGATTGATTGCTAACGAATGGAATGGTTCACCAGTTCTACAGAATTAGAGTAATGCAATATTGATTTCGATATACAAAGTAAAAAGTGTATAGTCAAACTTCGGTAGCTTTCGTAGCACTCCTTAACTTGTAACTGTTGGTAAGATGTTCGCTGGACTTCATTGAAGCGTTTGCAGAAACGTATATGTTCCATCAGTCTCTCAGAATTTCACTGTGGATTCAGATCTGGAAGTGTCGACACAAATATGATCGTTAGCTTTAGACAGTTGCAAGAGAAATGCATACAGCAAAAATTCCCTCTTCGTCAAGGATTTGGTGACCTAACGAAAGGTTTTGATACGAAGAATAGAATTACATGTACAGAATACTGAGGGTTAGAACATGAATCTTGTTCATATTTGTTCAACTACACACTGGTATGAAGGCCTACTTCAGCTCAAATGATGCTATGTGAACAGTGGTATTAAGGAGGAAGATATACTTGCGTCAACTTTATTTTCCTTAGGCTTTGCAGTCGTGAATACTCATACATTCTAGCACTGTGATCTAGATAATTTTACCCATTATCGCACAAGTAAAATGTTTAATATGTGTCACATCAATGACTCGGATTTCATCAAGCGTTCAATCAAGCAGCTCAAATGTTGGTATGAGTACTGGCACTGCAAACACATAGCGGGCCACTGTTTTATTGAATGCAGAGAGTTCTGAGGTCCAAATTTTCTTTATTCGGCTGTAATATTCTTTAGTGACACGTGTTTCGTTACAGGTGCCATTGTATGATATGTTTTCATCCACTCCTAGATACCAGTAACATTTCTCGTCAGATATGGGGGAAACAGTCAAATCATTGGTGGAGAATAATCTGGTTTATGTATGTATGTGTGTATGTGTGTATGTGTGTATGTATGTATGTATGTATAAATATATGTATGTATCTTAACATACATATATAAGACGTAAACAAATATGGTAAAACAGCAGGTACTAAGTATAACTAGTAGCTACCTGTGAGAGAGAGAGAGGAGGAGGATGTGTGAGTGCGTTTGTGTAGTGTGCGTGTGTGTGTGAGAGAGAGAGAGAGAGAGAGAGAGAGAGAGAGAGAGAGAGAGAGAGAGAGAGTGAGACGGAGAAGAAGAGAGGGTGAGTGATTCTTAAATTATGCAGCTAACAGAAATACGAGAGCTCGTGTTTGTTGAAAAGAGTATCCGAATTACACGAACGGTAACATTTATCTGTTGATCTGTGTTGACTCTGATGCGAGGACTTGTATACAGAATATCCTGATACTCTGAGTTATTTACAAACAACTGTATACATAATACACACGTGCCACCAAACCCATTCTAGTGAAATATTTACAATTTTTAATTAAATCTCTACATGTCTGTATACACACAATCGTGTGAGCAAAATATTTTCTATTTTTCGTATAAACATAGTTCAAATAATACGTTCACGAACTGGGTTGTTCATAAAGATGGTGCATACGTTCGCTTGCTGTAAAGCGAAGCGGATGAATGGCAAATTACCTCTATCATTCTTGCTTACGACTGTAGTTAGTTATATGCGGTGAATTTTTAACAGGATTTGTTGGCTGAATATTCATCAACATAGACAGAGGTAAAGATGATGAGACACAGAAAGATTTCGATGATCTACGTTACAACAGTTACTCAGGTTTTTGTTATCCATTTAACTATTATATCGGATTGTTACTGATTCATAGTTAGTTTCTTTACCTTGCATGTTTTACGAAGTGTTATCTTATTACACTAGCCTACCCGTCGGGGTATGACATTATATGAAGTAACGGTAAATAAGAAATTGGAGTCAACATCAGCTTTGATCACTGTTCTTCTTCTATTTTGCACATCTGCAACAGCAACACTCGTTACAATCGTTAACTGCCAACTCCAATATATATTATAATGCATATCGTCACAACTACCATAACAACCGTTACATATATATAATGAAATAAGCTAGTCTTAAAATCTCGCAGTAACGTCCTTTCGAACGGAGCAGCCATGTTGAAGAGGCGACAAACATTACACACACACACACATCACATATACAGGCATGGCTGTGTGGTAACAAGCTAGAAGCTTTCTTCCCAACCACATGGTTCTGGGTTCAGTCACACTGCGTGGCACCTTGGGCAAGTGTTTTCTACTATAGCCTAGGGTCGACCAAATCTTTGTGAGTGGATTTGGGAGACGGAAACTGAAAGAAACCTGTCGTTTATATATGTGTGTGTGTATATGTGTGTCCTACCACCACTTGAGAATCGGTGTTGGTTTGTTTACGTCCAACAGAATAAGTACCAGGCTTAAAAAAGAAAGTAGTAGAGTCGATTCGTTTGACAAAAAACTCTTCGAGGCGGTACTCCAGCATGATCGCAGTCTAATGAGTGAAACGATTAAAAGATAAAAGATAACTACAAAATGAAATCTGAAATTTTTGAAAAATGATGTGCTCACCCATCAATTTTTGGTGCGCGAGCACAAAAAAAAAAGAAAAGAAAAGAAAAAAAAGAGCTCGTCACCAATTTTTAGTTTTCTTATCGCATTAAATTCCGCTTTAGTCTTAATCTATGCCATCTCAAAGGTATATTGTAGAAAATTTCAAAAAAATATACCCATTTTTCTGAAAGTTATAAGGAAACAAGTTCGACTCGGGCGAATTATCAGAAACTCCTCCCCACAAACTCGAAAAATTTTTCACAAATTCTGATATAATCAGCAAAATATATTTGTAGGGAATTTTATTAAAAAAATATCAATTTTTCTGAAAGTTATGAGGAAACAAAATCGTGGTGGTGGCGGCGGTGGCGGGGAGCACTTGTACAGGTAAGCCGAAAATATTTTCGTGTACAGCAGACTGTGTATGAGAAATGTAACAAGCAGACTATAAGCAGTGGGTTTTCTAATCTTCAGCTGGAAATGAGGAGAGATTGGACTCTAAGGAGTGGCCAGTGAAACGATCGGGAAAAACAGAATCTCAGTAAGGAAACGGGACTGGGTGCGAGAAAGAACAAATACAGATGCCGCGGGTTATTTTTAGAAGTGTCATAGATATAGGTTATAAATTACCCTTTGACGTTTTCAAAGCTATTTAAAAAAAATCAAGTTATCGCTGTCATATATAATGAAGTAACCATTAATGACTAATTTGAAATGATTAGCCAGGAAAAAAAGCAGTATTAGCCAATGACTAATATTTCAATCATTCAGGAGACAACTTTGGAAGATGCTTAGGCATTGTTAAATCCTCTGAAGGCGGCAAACTGACAGAATCGTTGGCACACTGGACGAAATACTTAGCAGTGTTTCGCCCGTCGTTACGTTCTCAGTTCAAATTCCGCCGAGGTTGACTTTGCCTTTCATTCTTCCGGGGGTCGATAAATTAAGTACCAGTTGTGTAATGGGGTCGATGTAATCGACTAGTCCCCTCCCTATAGTAGAAAGGATTATTAAACCTCCTCATCAAAGCATAGACTTCATTATACTTGCTGAAAAAGTGATGAGATAATCACCAAGAAAATTGTAATTGAGTTAGGCATGAAAATCATATTTTACAGAATATTGTAAGAGAATCTTTAAGAATTCAAGAAAATGTTTCACGCTTCAATATTACATATTTAATTTTAATTGTTCTTTTACTTTCTTTTACTTGTTTCAGACAGTGGCCATGCTGGAGCATACAAAAAATATCTGTTCTAATATTTTATTTATTAATTCCAAATGCTTTCAGCATTTGGAAATTGGTTTCTAAACGCTGTCCACTTATGATCTGACTCAGCTGTTGAAATGCAATTTGAATTGAAAATGATAAAAATTTATAATGACCTTCAGCAAATCACATTTTCTAACAATTCCTTCTAAATAATACGTTGATTAATTATAGAACAAGGAAATCAGAAAGCCCATCGCTCTCAAATTTTCCAAGTTTAGAACCACAACCCACCATACTGCCATAAAAGGCATTGATGCCTGTGTCTCAGCTAATCAGCATTGGCTAACTTCTTACGGTTGATACAGTGAACTTCAAATGAAGCGCACAAGTTTTTCTGCAAAACAGTTTGATCGAAGGTTCTGGAAATTTTTGCTTCTAGTTATTAAAAGTCAGTGAATTCAACCTCAGGCTAAAGAGCCATCCAACAATCCACACAGAGTTACATCATTTTTCTCATTGAGTTGGTCTCACACCGTCTTTTACTTTTTCTTATCATGCTGAGCCGTGTTCGACAAACGGTACCGACTTTGTGTTGTAATGTCGATTCATGTACATATCACTGACATGTAATAGACTAACTCTTACTACTTTTTCCATCTTCAATAACTATGAACTACTTTCATAACATTACCTAGTATGTTGTATTTACAAACTATTTTTTATTTCGTTCGTTATCCCATGAATGTTGTCCCATCAAATCAAATTTTTGTACACACATGTAAATATAAAAATACAGGTTAATGAAAATATATGAAGATTCAAATAAATATTAGTGTGAAAATTCTTCTCTTACGCAGCCTGCCTAATACTGTGAACTGCCAACGAAGAATTAATGATTAAAACCCGCACTAAAATTTTAATTTCATCATCTGATTGTATTACTTTTATTTGGCAGCATTAGATATTTTTACATTATTAAAAATACTATTTTAGCATCAAATAATGAATATACGGCTTTACAGAAAGTGACTTTTATATATCATCATCAATAATATTAATACGCTAAATATTTTAATATCTAACGGGTTTTTTTTCCTTCGGTCTGAGTTTTTTATTTACTTTCATAAGTCCAACGGGCATTTTTTTTTTAAATGTACAGCGTTCCGTACTGGTTCGTTATCTAACTTCATAGGATAACATCATAAATTAGCATCAATTCTCATTTACTTTGTCTTCTAACGGTTTCAATACCGATATGCTATACAGTTTCATTATGTATCATATCTTTTCAACTTGTTTATTTACGTGTAATTATAGGGCAACTATGAATGTTGTCTATGAATGTTGTCTATTTTTATTGTCTGCTTTGAATTGATCCGACCCTGAAGAGATACAATATTCCATATTTTATAATATGCATGAATCGATCTGGATATTGCATCGAAATGATCATAGGTCATAATAAAGTCTTTACAATAGATCAGATTTTAGCTCTTATTTAAATCGATATACATACAAAAACTCACATGTGAGTATTTTGCTACGTTTGATAACAGATACAATATTTTTACCAAATTTTGGTATAAATCTATAAATACACACACACACACACATATATATATATATACATATATCTATATATATATATATATACATATATATATATATGTATGTATGTGTGTGTATATATATGTATGTATATATATACATACATACATACACACATATACACACACACATATATACACACAGACAAGCACACACACACATGCACTATACACACACACACACACACATATGAGGCGTGACTCTTTGTACGTACCCAAAGCATTTAATTTTAAAATTTTAGACGATATAATTGAAGTAGAGTATACATAACGTGTATTTACCCTCTTTCTATCTTTCCAGCTGTATTTCATAAAATTGAAGATCTTCATTGCCATAAGATTTGTTGTACACATTCATTTGTATATCTTAGGAAATTATTGCATGCATGCAGCTAACACCACTGATGTGTTACATACATACATGCATGCATACTGTGTGTGTGTGTGTGTGTTTGCTATGACAGTAGGCTTCGCAAGAACGTCTGGGTGAGGAAAGGTCTCGGCCTTGAAATCAAATTAAAGAGCCGTTGTTCTGCCAACTTTGCTACATACTAGTGTGATGCAGACTGTTTACAGCTGGCGTGCCAAGAAGTTTAATTGCATCCATTTGGACTACCTGCGCAAAATGCTGCGCCTTCGTTAGCAGGACGAAGTCACAAATACTGAGGTTCTGAATGGCGTAATGTTGCTCGCCCAGTACCTACACTCTCCTGTACGGTGCCCAGCCGTGCTGGTCTGGTCACATTGTTAGAAAGGTTGATTGTTGGAACGACTTCCGAAATATCTTTTATGCGGCGAGTTCTAAAGAAGGTGAAAATCTTCGGTCAGTGGCCTGAACAAGATACCATCGGGCTTTCTCTAAAAGACTTTAGCTTTAATCCAGTCATGAGAAACCCATGCTTCTTAAAGAGCCTATATGGTGCAATTTTAAGGAGAGATGTATTTGCGTCTAAGAGTGCCACGAACACACGCGCTGAACAGAAGAGGGAACTGGAGAAAGTGCGGAGAAGCCGGAGTATTGGCAAAATATGAACGTGTCAACCACTACCGGACGTAGTGATGTTATAATTACTACTGAACATAGCGATGTTATAGTTATCGTCTATATGGGCGGACAAACGATATATGTAGGCATGCATTTGTGATTGTGTGTGTGTGTGTGTGTGTTTGTTTGTATGTGTGTATGTATGTACGTGCGCGCGTGCGTAAAAATAGACTCCCGATAAATGTATACTCTTTTACTCTTTTACTTGTTTCAGTCATTTGACTGCGGCCATGCTGGAGCACCACCTTTAGTCGAGAAAATCGACCCCAGGACTTATTCTTTGTAAGCCTAGTACTTATTCTATCGGTCTCTTTTTGCCGAACCGTTAAGTTACGGGGACGTAAACGCACCAGCATCGGTTGTCAAGCGATGGTGGGGGGACAAACACAGACACATATATATATATATATATATAAATATATACGACGGGCTTCTTTCAGTTTCCGTCTACCAAATCCACTCACAAGGCTTTGGTCGGCCCGAGGCTATAGTAGAAGACACTTGCCCAAGGTGCCACGCAGTGGGACTGAACCCGGAACCATGTGGTTGGTAAGCAAGCTACTTACCACACAGCCACTCCTGCGCCTATATAGATTCTTTCTTGACACATATAAATGGTAAGAAGCTTGCTCCCCAGCTACATGGTTTACCACTACTACTATTTCAGTTTCAGATTTGATAAACAGAGGCAATGTTTGGAAAATCCCATTTTTTTTTTTTAGAACAACAATAAAACATTTATATCCTGTTATTATTCATATATCCTGTTGGAATGAAAAATCATTGGAAAAACTGTTAGAGCGTTGGACAAAACTCTTACGTTATTTGTTCCGGCTCTTTTACGACCTTAGTTCAAATCCCACCAAAGTCAACGTTGCATGCCATCAGTCCAGATTGGATTAAGTGAAATATCATAATTAATTTAAGACTTCCAGTCTGTGCCAACATGCATTCATTGACATAGTAGAGTAGATTCCATATCCTCGTCCAAAGGTGATGCTCTGAGACAGTAGCATGGTTAGAAGACGATGGGATGGTCCGTCTTTGGCAACGCTTTTATAGAGGCCGTACTTTTGGGTCAGCTCTATAAACGTGTATAAGCTTGTGGGGGCCCGCACTCTAAATATGTCACTGCTCTGAGGGGAGATAAAGTGACACTATGGAGTGCTGGAGTATACAACAGTCACAACAATATTATCTATCTATTTCTAATACCTTATATTTCTGCCAGCACACTATACGTACGCCTTTTATTACTCACTCACACGTATACATACTTTTCCCTCTAAAAGTGGATCCCTATTTAAAAAGAATGACACAAAAAAAAGAAAAAAGAAAAGAAGAAAAAACAATTAGAATGCCAGAAAAAAGTCTTGTGGTATTTGGTATAGTTCTTTGTATTCTGAGTTCAAATCTTATCAGTCAACTTTGACCTACATTGACGCTGCCGATATCTGAGCAGGAGGACAAAAGTTCAGGGCTTCAGGTCTCTGGTCCACTCTACGCTGCTCTACTGTTACGAGAGTTGGACACTGTCCAGAGCCCTTAAGAGCCGGTTGAACTCCTTTGGTGCCAGGATGCTTCGCAGGATTATATCTTACCATTCGTCAGATTTCGTATCCAACCAACGACTATATTCAAAAACTGAGGTGCGTCTTATTCCTTGCATGATTCGGGAACGTCAGCTTAAATTGTTTGGTCATGTTGCTCGGTTTTCCAAGTTAGATTATGCGTACCATGTTCTCTTCTCTGAAGATCCAGCTGGGATGACAGCTCGCGTTGGTCGGCCACATGCCTTATGGTCACAGCAGATTAGCAAGTATTTCACGACGATGGGAACTGACTGGGACACTACTCGGAGGGTCGCCTTAGACGACTTGAGCAGACACCAACAAATGGTGGAAGCAGCGACACGGTGAAACGACGCATGCCCTCATATCTGACCTTCCCTCAGGAGTCAATAAAATAAAGTGTCAGTCAAGTATTGAGGTCGATATAATCGGCTATACCCTCCTACCAAAATGTTTCACCTTATGTCAATATTAGAAGTTTATAAGGTAGTGAACTGGCAGAATCGGTAGCGCGTCGGGCAAATTGCTTAGCGGCATTTCGCCCGTTATCACGTTCAGAGTTCAAATTCTGAAGCGGTTGACTTTGCCTTTTATCCTTCCGGAATCGATAAAATGAATACCAGCAAAGCTATGGGGCCGATGTAATCAACCTACCCATCTCCCCTAAACCTGCTAGCCTTGTGCCAAAATTTGAAACCATAATTAGAAATCTATATTGTGTTATTTAAGCATCTAAGATAATATAACAATAACAACATTCTTATTTGGTGAACTATGATAGACAGGATATAAATACTTAATTGCACTCATGATTTTCACAGTTTTAGCTTAGTACTTTTTATAGTCAATGTTTTTTTTTTGTTTTCAATTTTTTATATATACGGAAAAAAAATATCAATTCGTCATTTCGGTTTTCCATTTTCACTTCACTTCTTGGATTTAACGAGGAAGCGCATAGTCTTAAGTAACGCTTAAACTAGGCTTGTTTCTCTCTCTCTCTCTCTCTCTGTATATATATATATATATATATATATATATATAGTAGTAATAATAATAATAATAATAATAATATAATTTTCTATGAGAGACAATTCCACTTTTAGCTCTACAAATCTCACACTCTCTATTTGTCACCATCTTTGCCACTCTCTCTCTCTCTTCCTCTCTCTTTCTATATGTATTAACTCTCAGGCATTACTTTCATTTTATTTAAAACTTCTTTTAATGTTTACTCTCAGTTTTATGACAGCTATGACAAATCCTGTTTTCTGACAAGGTAAATATGATCAAACTTTGAACATCTGTATTATTTTTCTAACACTTTTTTTCCAGAATTAATGAATCACAAACTCAGATCCTGCCTGAAAAAGTACATCAATATACCAAATTTGAAAATGTTCACTTAATCTTAAAAATTTCAAAATTTGTGACAGGGACAGATCTCTCTCTCTCTCTTTATATATACATATATATATACAATTAAAAGGGTAAAGGTTTATCAATTTAATCCCTTAATTATGTTTATACATACATACATATATATATATATATATATATATATAAATATATATATATACATATACAAATACTCCTGTTGTTCCTACACCTGTCTTCATCTTTTGTTTTTCTGTAAATTTGAACTATGTATATATGTGTGTGTGTGTGTGTGTGTGTGTGTATATATACACACACATACACTCAATTAAAGGAACTTATTGATTATATGCGTTTTGCTCCATTTATTATTATTCTTCATGGCCTTCGTGCAGGTGACACGTAAAAGCACCCACTACACTCTCTGAGTGGTTGGCGTTAGGAAGGGCATCCAGCTGTAGAAACTCTGCCAAATTAGATTGGAGTCTGGTGTTGCCATCCGGTTTCACCAGTCCTCAGTCAAATCGTCCAACCCATGCTAGCATGGAAAGCGGACGTTAAATGATGATGATGATGATGATGATGTATATATATATTCTTTTACTCTTTTCCTTGTTTCAGTTATTTGACTGTGGCCATGCTGGAGCACCACTTTTTGTTGAACAAATCAACCCCAGGACTTATTCTTTGTTAGCCTAGTATTTATCCTATCACTATCTTTTGCTAAACTGCTAAGTCACAGGGGCGTAACCACATCAACATCGGTTGTCAAGCGATGGTGGCGGGGACAAGCACAGACACACACATATAGGACAAGGTTCTTTCAGTTTCCGTCTACCAAATCCATTCACAAGACTTTGGTCAACCCAAGGCTATAGTAGAAGACACCTGCCCAAGGTGCCATGCCGAGGGACTGAACCCGAAACCACATGGTAGGGAAACAAGCTGTCTATCATTCGTTTTCTCATTGTAAACTTTCTCACTCTCTATAAAAGTATATTACTCTTGCTGAGTGTTTATTTGTGTTTGTCAATATGTGTGTGTGTGTGTGTGTGTGTGTGTGTGTGTGTGTGTGTGTGTGTGTGTGTGTGT
>NC_068998.1:18930445-18932982 GCF_001194135.2 Octopus bimaculoides | reverse complement strand
TGGACAAAATCAGTGCAGAAGTGAGGGCGGGATTCATAAGTTTCCTAATATATTTTTTCATTAAAAATTTTCCCCCAAGGAAGTGATAAAAAATCAAATTGAGAAATCATTGTTAAAGCAGAGAAATCCCAACTTATGTGGGAGTGCTATTCTGAAAGTCCATTAAGACATTCTATTGCAAAATTTACCTGGCAATGTCAGGATATTCAGCTAATGTTCATATAAATATATACACATACATACATACACACACACACACATATATATATATATACACACACACATATATATATATATATATATCTGTGTGTGTGTGTGTATTTATATACACATACATATATATGTGTACATACATAGATATATTCATGCATTCATTCATATATATATATATATATATATAAACTATACACTCACATATATATGTAAGCAAACTGTTGAAAACTTTTTTCATCTTATAAGAGTAATAATAGCCAATCTTTCTGCTATTTTCACAGCTATACAGTGTTCTAAATATTACTTTCTTGTTTGTACAGTACATGTGTGTGTGTGTCTCTGTGTGTATGTGTGTTTATATATTTCTATATTCAACAAATGAAGTTCCAAATCATAAAATTGAAAAATCCCCATCGAAAGAGGGGAAATCCAACTGAGGTGGTTCTACTACTCCAGGCATCTGTCAAATACTTAATTGCACTGTTTACACAGACAAAGTGCTTGAAGTTATACAAATAACCTGACTCTTTATATGTATGTTGACAGGAAAACAAATAGAGAAGGAAAGAAATAAAGAGATTGAGAGAAAACAAAAAAAAGTGAGAGAGAAAGGGGGAGAGAAAAGGGAGAGAAAAACAGAGATGTTGTATAAAAAGAGTGAGAGAGATGGAGACGAACTAAATATGTGTTTTTATCTGATGCAGTACTCTTTCTTCCAATCACTGGCATGCGTTGATGATAATAATAAAACTTTCTGATTTAGTCACAAAGCCTGTAATGTTGAAGGGAGATGGAGGAACTGATACCATCGACCCCTGTACCTGATAAGTACTTTATTTTATTAACCCTAAAAAGATGAAAAGCAAAGTTGACCACAACTGGATTTGAACTTAGATAGTACAAGTTTGGGAGAAATGCTGCAATGCATTTATTCCAAAGCTATGATGATTCTTGTCAGCTCACCAATCTTGTGATGACATTAATAGTTAATGCTTTCAGGCAGTGAGCTGGCAGAGTTGTTAGCATGCGGGCTAAATGCATAGTGGCATTTTGTTTGTCCTTATGTTCTGAGTTCAAATTTTGCCAAGGTCAGCTTTGCCTTTCAACCTTTCGGGGTGGATAAAATAAGTACCAGTTGAGTACTGGGGTTGATGTAAGTGATTAAACTCCCTCCCCCAAAATTACTGGCCTTGTGCCAAAATTCGAAACCAGTAATTAATGCTTTCTTATAATTGACTCATGATCACATATTTGTTGAGGGAATAAATTTTAATCGAGTCTTAGTATTTAAGTACTTTATTAGTATATTTGAACCAGAAATTGGATGCATACTTATTAAGTATCATAGATGGTAAATTAAGTTCACTAAATAACCTAAATAAAAAACAAGGGAATTATCTACTTCCTCAAGAGCCTACCATCCCATCTAACATGTATATGACATATCTACTTCATATATAATACGAAGAAACTGGATGCAATGAAGAACTATTAATATGGTCACATCAATGGTTAACATCAGTGACATACAAATTCTTTCAAGCAAGCAAAGTAGATTGGTTAACATAATATTATAAAAGACTAGCAGAGATGCCCAGCATTGCTTGGGATTTAAATGACATAGTTTGTATATATGGTACAGTTAAGTTGAAACATGTGATACAGGGAAGCGCAACATTGATGACAAAACATTTGAGGAATAAATGAAGGGCTAATTCGACTAAGTGACATGTCATGCATCGGTTTGAAAGATTCCAGGCCTAAACTTGTCATGGAAAAGTGGGTGGTGGGTATATGATTTTTGAAGGCATCAAAAAGCTCTCAGTGGATATACTCTACTTTGAGTCAGTTGGCACTGCCACTACCATACTGAGCAATCAGCAGATATAGGAACTACATCTATGTGATAAATTAAGCCTGTGGGCACGCTCAACAGCACCACACAAGAGAAATCTACATGAAAGAAATGATGTGGTAAGGGGGCGAATTGGCGGCGAGCTGGCAGAAACGTTAGCACGCCGGGCGAAAGATTTACCGGTATTTCGTCTGCCGTTACATTCTGAGTTCAAAGTCCGCTGAGGTCGACTTTGCCTTTCATCCTTTCGGGGTCGATAAATTAAGTACCAGTTACGCACTGAGATTGATATAATCGACTTAATCCCTTTGTCTGTCATTGTTTGTCCCCTCTATGTTTAGCCTCTTGTGGGCAACAAAGAAATAAGGGGGCGAATTGGTAAGGGAGCACTTGAGTCCCCAAGTACTGCAAAATACAATAGTAAACAGTGATTGATTAGAAAAATAATTCACTCAAAGTAATTCTGTGA
>NC_068998.1:18917353-18929736 GCF_001194135.2 Octopus bimaculoides | reverse complement strand
ATATATATATATATATATATATATATATATATATATATATATATAGATAGATATAGATATAGATATATACACAGTCCACTCTGTAAGGTGATTGGTGTTAGGAAGGGCATCCAGCTGTAAAAGTCCTGCCGAAACAGACAGTGAAGCCTGGTGCAGTCTTCTGTCAAACCGTCCAACCCCTACCAACATGGAAAGCGGACGTTAAATGATGATGATGATGATACACACACACACACATGCATATTCATATACATACATGTATATCTATCTATCTATCTATCTATATATATATATATATATGTTAGTGTGTAAATGTGTGCATGTGTGTGTAGAGTGTGTGTGTGTGCGTGCGCGCGTGTGTGTGTGCGCATGCATGTGTGCATATGTTCTTCCTAGAATTTTGCCATGAACATTTATTTTAGTTAATTTTAAACTTTATACTTGCTATTTCCATTCCACTAAGTGGACTTTAGCATTCTGTGGACAAATCTTTTGTCATCCATAAACACTTAGTCTGTTTGTCTGTCTGTCTGTCTCTCTCTCTCTCTCTCTCTCTCTCTCTATATATATATATATATATATATATATTTATAATTATGTATATATATTTATATTTATTCATATTTATATATTTATAATTATATATATGTATATTTATGTATGTTTATATATTTATATATATATTTATGTTTATTTATATCTATATATATATGTGTGTGTGTGTGTGTGTACATACACATACATATATACATACCTACATATATACATACCTACATACATACATACATACATACATAAAGCCGTAAAGTGTGACAACTGAGTGCACACTGAAAATATCCCCCACATCATAAGCAGTTTTCCGAAAATGTCATCACGGTATTATCTACTAATGAGACATGACATTGTAGCTAGGACACTCTATAATGAAATTCTGTAAGGAACGATAATCCCAAAGACAAAGAAATAAGAACCCACAATATGGTAGAAGCCATAGCGACTCATGATAAAAAGGAATACTGGTGGAATGTACCAGTGAAGACCTCAATAAAATGTGTTTCTTTCTTTCTCTCTGTTGTAGCTGGACAAAGAAGACAGATTCTTGTCTGTCTCCTGTCCAAGCTTGTTTTTTCACGTTTGCCACAAGATGAACTGAAGGCAAGGATTATGGCAGCATTCAACAACTTAGACAAGGAGACCATCCAGAAGCGTTGCAGGAGATTCATGGTTGAAGTGAATGGCGATTTTATTGAATAAATTTACTCTTTAGTATTTCAAGATATTTTTATGTAATTTTGGTTGATATATCTGTTAAAATGAAATGCCAGTGTTATTTTCATTTTTGTGTAATTTAGACAACAGTATATTCACCGAACCCTGTATGATTGCTGATTGCTTTTATATTCAGTTATAATAAAAACAATTTTACACTAATCTGATGGATTACTCTATACTTTTGTGGGGTACAAGTTTATTATTCTTACACAAGAAAAGCCATTGTCAGAGTTCTGACCAGCTAAGCCATCATTGAATCGCCAATGATGGCTTAGCAGGCTGAAACTTCAAAGTCACAGTCAACATTCTTGTATAGGAATAAAAAAAATAACAACAACAACAGCAGTAAGAATATGCATGTACATTTGTGTGTATGTATGCATATATGTATGCGTGTATGTAGTGAGATTCATTGAAATCTAAAGATATGTATATTAGTGTTGAATGCAGTTATTCATTGTAACAAATGGTGTGTATATTGGCTTTGAAATGTGTGTATAATGGCATAGTACTGAGTGTATACTGATACTGAATGATATGGATACTGGTGCTGAATAATGTATATATTTGTATTTACTCTTTTACTTGTTTCAGTCATTTGACTGTGGCCATGCTGGAGCACCACCTTTAGTCGAGCAAATCGACCTCAGGACTTATTCTTTGTAAGCCTAGTACTTATTCTATCGGTCTCTTTTGCCGAACCGCTAAATTACAGGGACATAAACACACCAGCATCGGTTGTCAAGCGATGTTGGGGGGGTCAAACACAGACACACAAACATATACACACACACATACATATATACATATGCATATATACGACAGGCTTCTTTCAGTTTCTGTCTACCAAATCCACTCACAAGGCTTTGGTCGGCCCGAGGCTATAGACACATGCCCAAGATGCCACGCAGTGGGACTGAACCCGGAGCCATGTGGTTGATAAGCAAGCTACTTACAACACAGCCACTCCTATGCCTGTATTGAAGATATTAGTATCAAAAGAGGTGTATATTGGTATTGTATGGAGTGTATATTGACATAGAACTTTTTTGTAGATCAACTGAATGATGGAGCCTTTATGTGGACTCATGACTTACAAGACGTCGTAGCCAAATCTCCCTCAAATGATGCCTTAGTGTTTGATAAAAACAAAAGTGTTGTCGACATATTGAATATAGAATGCTTTTGCTAATAAGTCTACACTACCAGGTCTGACCTATTGTTATGCAATAAATATTCTTGCAGTTGATAAGGGTTACTTTCACAAAGAGGGCCCCCCCCCCACCTTAATGAAGCAGGAGCTGAAGTAGTAGTAGTTGGAGTAATATTTACAGTAGTTGTTGCTGTTGGCACTCCATCGCTTACGATGACAAGGGTTCCAGTTGATCCGATCAACGGAACAGCTTGCTCGTGAAATTAACGTGCAAGTGGCTGAGCACTCCACAGACACGTGTACCCTTAACGTAGTTCTCGGGGGCTATTCAGCGTGACACAGTGTGACAAGGCTGACCCTTTGAATTACAGGCACAACAGAAACAGGAAGTAAGAGTGAGAGAAAGTTGTGGTGGAAGAGTACAGCAGGGTTCGCCACCATCCCCTGCCGGAGCCTCGTGGACTTTAGGTGTTTTCGCTCAATAAACATTCACAACGCCCGGTCTGGGAATCGAAACCGCAATCCTATGACCGCGAGTCCACTGCCCTAACCATTGGGCCATTGCACCTCCACATTTACAGTAGTAACTGTAGTAGAATAGCAGTAGTAGTAGAATAACAGCAGTAGTAGTAGTAGTAGTAGAAGAAGAAGAAAAAGAAGAAGAAGGAATCACTGCAGTAGTTGTTGTAGTTTTTAATTGGTTGTTCAAAAGCTGAGGTGGGTCAGCTAAGGGCTTGTTAGTCGGTGGGGGTAGATATAAGAATGATGATGTTGGAATAACTGTAGTAGTAGTATTAGTAGTAGTAGAAGTAGAGTCAATCTAATTGTCTAGCACCCCCTACTCCCAGATTTCTGGCCTTCTGCCCAATGTTCCCTACAAAACAGTACATTTGCACATGTTTCACAACTAGTACACAAAAGAAAAAAAGAAATATGTGCACACAGGATTTTCAAGATGATATAACTTTTGTTTGTTTGTTTTTGTTTTTTTGTCTTTGGATGTATACATATTTTGCAAAGCAAGACAAAATTTGAAGGTACAAAAAAAACAAAAAAAAAATTAGAGGGAACATTGCTTGTGCAGATAGTAGAATCATCATCATCATCATCATCATCTTTGCTATGATCATTGTTATCATCATTACCAGCTGCAGAATTATCATTATCATCATCATCATCATTGTCGTCGTCGTCATCGTCGTCATCACCATCACCATCATCATCATCATCATTGTTGTTGTCATCATCATTGTTGTCGTTATTATCATCGTCATCATTGCCATCATCATCATATTCATCATTGTCATCATCATCATCACCATTGTCATCATCATCATCATCATCATCATCATTTTGCTTTAATGTCCACTTTTCCACAAGTCAATCCCACTGCTCCTCCCACCACCCCAGTCTAATCCTTTATCAATATCTGTTAATCAAATGGGGGTGGCGAACTGACACTCATCAAAGCATCAGATAGAACAGAATATCTGACAATATTTGGTCTGGTTCTTTGTGCTCTGAGTTCAAACCCAGAGGTCAATAAAGTGCCAGTACTAAGGACAAAATTTATTTTACATCCCTTCTTTCTCTCTCTGGACTGTATTGAGTATTTATCCCCTCTTAAACATAGATGTTCTGTTGGAACAAACTATACTGTAATAAGTTGCAATGAGAGACACTCTCATAATGCACTCTCGTTTATATCACTAGCAGGGAGATAAATCCCAACCATCTCCAGTGCCGAGATCACCAGATCATGGGATTTCAGCCTTCCTTGGTCTTGTCAATGATGAACGCTTGACCACTGGAGATAGCAGTGACTCATCTCCCCCACCAGCGATATAGAGAAAAACAGTACTAGAACAGGTGCTGGTGTCACAATTAGCCAGTGATCTTTTTAAAAAAATATTTATTAGCAACAGAGGCAGTATTTAAACTGAGAGGTAATATTTATCCCCACTTAAATGTGGATGTTCTGTTAGAACAAACTATACTGCAGTTGCTGCCATGGGAGAACCTCTCATACTCTTTTTACTCTCTCTCTCTTTTACTAGTTTCAGTCCATTTGACTGTGGCCATGCTGGAGCAGCGCCTTTAGTCGAGAAAATCAACACCGGGACTTATTCTTTATAAGCCTAGTACTTATTCTATTGGTCTCTTTTTGCTGAACCACTAAGTTACGGGGAAATAAACACACCAGCATCGGTTGTCAAGTGATGGTGGGGGGACAAACACAGACACACAAACACACACACATATACATATATATATATACATATATGCAACGGGCTTCTTTCAGTTTCTGTCTACCAAATTCACTCACAAGGCTTTGGTTGGCCCAAGGCCATAGTAGAAGACACTTGCCCAAGGTGCCATGCAGTGGGACTGAACCCAGAACCATGTGGCTGGTAAGCAAGCTACTTACCACACAGCCACTCCTGCGCCTACACATATTGGCTTATATTTATTATCTATCATTCGTTGCAGTTGTTGGACTGCAGCTGGGGCACCAGCTTGAAGGGTTTAGCTAAGCAAATCACTCCTAGTACTTATTTTATGAACCTGGTATTTATTCTTATTTCTTTATTGCCCACAAGGGCTAAATACAGAGGGGACAAACAACGGCAGACAAAGGGATTAAGTCGATTACATCGACCCCAGTGCGTAACTGGTACTTAATTTATCGACCCCGAAAGGATGAAAGGCAAAGTCAACCTCGGTGGAATTTGAACTCAGAACGTAACGGCAGACGAAATACCACTTAGCATTTCGTCCGGTGCGCTAACGTTTCTGCCAGCTCGCCGCCTGGTATTTATTCTGTCAGTCTCTTTTGCCAGACTGCTAAGTTACTGATGGTAATGTTATTTTAGCTGTTATAGTTGTTGTTGTTGTTATTTCTCTTCAGATCAACTCTTATTGAATGAACCTATGGTCAAAGTTAGTCCAGCAGTGACCACTCTGTCCTGTTCTTATACTATGTGCAGGAAACCCAGGACTACAATCCAATGTGCCTTTTCCTGTGATTTAAGGGATGCTTGGGGCCTATTTCTAGCAGCCCTAGTGACCATGTAGATACTCCCTTATCTGTGTGTGTGTGTGTGTGTGTAATTCTCACACAGAGTCAGTTCCAGGTGTGAGGGAGGGCAGTAAGGTCAGGACTGAGCAGTAGTAGTAGTAGTAGTAGTAGTAGTAGTAGTAGTAGTAATAGTAGTAGTAGTAGTAGTAGTAGTGGTAGCAGCAGCAGCAATGGTAGCAGCAGCAACAGTAGAAGTTGTAGTAATAGTAGTAGTTGTGCACAAATGATGTGGTGATAGTATTGTGAACTACTACTACTACTACTACTAGGAGCAAGTAAGGTTGTTGGTAAGTTCTGATTTTTCTTTTTATGCATTTGTTTTATCTGTGTATGTTTTCACTTACTTGACTGTGGCCATGCTGGGGCACTGCCTTCGTGTATAATGAAAGACATTCCAAATCATTACCTTCCATTTTTTTTTACCTTCTTTCTATTTCGATACAATATACACAGCACAAACTAATGCAGTGAGAGATAATTTCTGCGTGAGATTTGGCTGCTATTTCTAGTGACGCAGCCAAGCAAGCACAGAGAACAAGGTGGCGTCCTCATTGAGCTCGTTTAGCAAGATAAGGTAAAGTTTAGAACAGACATGGGGGAAACCTTTCTCAAGAAGTGATTGCATTAGACATGGCTCATCATTCAGGCCCACTACACTACCTACAAAATTGAAGGTTAATTTTTCACTGGGTGTGCCATTCAGGACGCCCTACCGGCCACAGGTTATCCATAACTGGTCTAAAAGTGTCAAGTAAACATGTTGATAGTAGTAGTAGTAGTAGTAGTGGTGGTGGTGGCGGCGGCGGCGGCGGCGGTGATGGAGGTGGTGTAGGTAGTGGTGGCTGTTGTTGTTGTTGTTGTGGTGGTTGTTTGGGTTTTTTTTGGAGGTAGTTGCAGCAGCAGCAGCAGTTGTTATTAAGCCCAATGTTAGCTCTGATTCAAAACATCAAAGCAGTCGTAGGAGATCTAAGCCAATCCTGTTGCGGCCATCCCGTCTTTTTCCAATTGCAGGGAACCCTTCGTCAGTATTATCCAGTATTATCCAGCATCCCTTTTCTAATAGTAATTAGGGATGGAGGTGTGTGTGTGTGTGTGTGTGTGTGTGTGTGTTGACGGAGATTTAGCTGTTATTTCTAGCAGATCAAATGACTACATTGTTGCCTCATATCGATGGCAAGTAGTAGCAGGCGCAGGAAGAGATGCAAGGATAAGAAGAGGAGATAAAGATTTCACTCACCTGATTTGCCGACACCTGGAGACCCCAGCACAATTAAGTTAACTTCCTTACTGCTGTGACTGTGAGGTTGCAGTATTTCCTCCATGGTGGTAACGCTTTTTTTCTGCATCCCATGAGATGACCACAGCAGTCGTGAAGAACCGATAGGTGGCGGTGGTGGCAGTGATGAAGCCAGTTGGAAATATTTGTTGATAACGGTGATGTTTTTTTTATAGCTTCTTAATTTATTTCTTCTTACTGTTTTCCTTTTGTTATTGTTAATGTTGTTTCGGTAGTTGCTGATATTTTATGATTAAGATTAACAGCAGAGTCCAGAGTAACAGTGATGGACCAAAGGCCTTGCGGTACCTAGTTAGTTTACAGTCCTCTCTCCGTTCTAAGTTCAAATCCAGCCGAGTTTAACTTTACCTTTCATTCTTGTGCGCTGGATAAAATAAGTTATCAAAGATTTGAGTTTGGTGTTACTGTCTATGTAACTGCTTTTCCTCCCAAGTTTGAGGCCTTATAGTATTTAATAGCGTACCTTTATGTTTTTGAGTTTAAATTCCGTTGTGATCGACTTTGTCTTTCCTTCCTCCGAAGTTGTTAATATAAAGTTGCGATGAAAGTATTGTGTTTGTTGTACACCAAATTCTTAAATTTAAAGCATTTTGCTCTGTCAAGCGAGTTGCAGTGTTCTTCCAGCGTTGGACAAAATCACTGTACAGTCATAGTTAACCCCTTTACACGTTCAGCATTCAAAATCCCACCGTATTAAACTTTTTATTGTTTTTTTTTTAGCTTTCCATTTTTGTATGAGAATGATAAAGTTACCATCAAATACCGTTTCCCTAAAATTTTCGGTTCACTTGTCTTGGAAATAAATATTTAAAATATTGATTATCGATTCTGTTATTCGTGGTGACAAGGGTGATGGTTTGGCAGAATCGGGTGAATGCTGGTTCAAATGTTCTTTTGGAGTGTATAGTTACGTTCCTCTTTATGTTCTTTGTTCATCAATTAAATCGTCCAGAGAGGAACGGGTTTATTGATAAAATAAATACTAATCAAATATTTTAACTTAGAGAAGTGGGAGTTCAGATCATCGATGTAATTATCGAATATCGATTATATTCCTGCCAGAGAAAGGAAAAACATCTCTGATATTTTTTTTAATTAATCAGTGTTGTGGCCACCGACGTTCTTACTTAAAAGTAATGGAATGAGTACAGTATCGATAAAAAATGTTTTATGCTACTTTTGCTGTCTCTTTAAGTCCAAATGACGCTGATTTCTTGTTGGTAGTTGTGGTGATGGCCTGTTTCTCGGGGTTTTTTTTTCTTTTTAAGACTCAGGTCATCCCAAACTGAGAAAATTTACAGAAAATGTACCTGCTATTTCTAGCAGATCGGGCGAACAAACTACGTAGCAGCTCCCTAGTTGATTCGATGTAGTACTTGTTCTTACTGTTATTGTAGCTGTGGTTGTTGTGCAACGCTAGATTAGCTCTGAGTAAGTCCTGTTATACGCAATCGACCGAAACACTTGGCACCGATTCACAGTGTTGTTGTTATTGTTACAATAATGATGGTAATGACGATTTCTACTGCTGTTGTTAATCGTAACTGTAAACTCCAACCGTTGTTATTACATATGACTTTTAGTAGTTTGTTTTTGTCTTTTTAAATGATGCGAAAAGTGATGGCGATGACTGTGTATGTGGGTGAGTTGTTTTTTTTTTCTTGTTTTTTTGGGGGGTTTTTTTTTACCAGGTCAAAAGTTGTTGTTGCGATGATGACAATAATGGTGATGATAACTGTACTGTTTAAAAATTTGAAGAGACATCTTGAGTGTTTGTAGTGGCGCGAGTCGTCATGGGATAGCCGTTTTGGAGTAAGTATAACTATAAGAAAACGGGGAAGACAGAAAGAGAGAGAGAGAGAGAGAGAGAGAGAGAGAGAGAGAGAGAGAGAGAGAGACCGTCAGACAAACCGTCAGACAGACAGAGACAGACCGTCAGACAGACAGATAGATATAGATAGATAGATAGATATAGATAGATAGATAGATATAGATAGATAGATAGATGAAGAGGTACGTGAATGATAGATACGTAAATTTTCTTTTCTTTCTTTTTTTTTTTTTAAACAGAAAAAGCGTATATTGAATGAATGAGCGAAAGCAAACAAAGTCTGTGAAAGTATCCAGCTAATATAATTTACAAAAGCACAGGCGGAGATGGTAGTGGTGTTGAAAGTGGCGGTGGCGGAAGCGGTGATGATGGTCGGTTTATTAGTTGATGGTGGTGGTGGTGGTGGGAGAGGGTTGTGTGACGTTGGAGATAGTCACTGTGAAGATAGGAATTAAAAGTGGAAGTGAGATAACAGAGTGGCTGAAGAGTTAATAGGTGCTGGATGTAGTGGCGGTTTTTGGGTGGTGTTCTTCTTGTTGTTGTTGGTGGTGGTGGTGGAGGGGCATATGTGTGTGTTTGTGTGTGTGTGTGTGTGTGTGTGCACACATACTTGTTGAATATGGTTAGCATAGCTGGACAAGATGCTGGTATAAGAGTTCCGAAGATAAGATGTACGTACGTTTTCTATGCCCTTGACACTCGTCTATCCCAACAAAACATCAACAGATTCTAAATATTGCCAACAGTGTTTTTAAAGAAGAAAACAAATTGCCGCACGCACATGAAAGCAGTTACATGTGTGTGTGTATGTGTATGTGTTGTGTGTGTGTGTTGTATGTTGCTCGCGCGCGTATGTATGTTTAAAGGCAAAGTAAAAAAATATATTTATAGACAATCATGTGTTCTTACGAGAAACTAATAAAGTTTTATACATATATAACGTACAGCTTTCAATTTCTTTCTCGCTATGCTTACACACAAACACGTACAGACACACATGTATGTATACATGTATATATATGTGTGTTTGTGTTTATATATATATATATATATATATATATATATATGTATATGTATATATTTACACACACACACACACGCATCTTTAATTGTTTCAGCCATTGGACTGCGGCAATGCTGGGGCACTATATTGATAGGTTTAGTCGGACAAATTGATATCAGTACTTATTTTTTTTTCATTCTGGTAACCTGTTCTATCGGTCAGCTTTGCTGAACCGCTAAGTTACGGGATGTAAACAAATCAACCGGCTATCCAGCAGTGAAGGAGTAAACACACACACACACACACACACACTCACACACACATACATACACACACACATACACATAAGAGCAAGTACAGTGAAGAAGTGGCGAGCGGAAATCTAACATTTCGAGCAGAGAGTACTTCTTCAGGGGGAAAGTTGATATTAGTGAAATTAGCGAGAGTATCTCAATAATTTTTCACTTTAACTTTTCCCGAGGAAGGACGTTCGGAAACGTTGGGTTTTCCACTCTCTACGACGAGTTTACTGTACACTTTATCCCCGCCTCCAGAGAATGCGTCATAATTACCAAACGGCAATTGAGATCAGTTCCATACGAGAAATTTAAGATTATTTCAAGAATCAAGGATCTCTCAGAGTTGACATACCACTAGATAGAAGGACAAGTTTATTGTTTGTAGATAAGAAAATAATCGTGGACAAGTGTTTCCGCCTCAACGCATATATTTACATTTGGTTAACAGCCGTGCTTTCGCACGCACTTCTAAATTATTTATATGTATATGTATAGGCGCAATGGCCCAGTGGTTAGGGCAGCGGACTCGCGGTCATAGGATCGCGGTTTCGATTCCCAGATGGCGTTTTGAGTGTTTATTGAGCGAAAACACCCAAAGCTCCACGAGGCTCCGGCAGGGGATGGTGGCGAACCCTGCTGTACTCTTCCACCACAACTTTCTCTCACTCTTTCTTCCTGTTTCTGTTGTACCTGTCACGCTGAATATCCCCGAGAACTACGTTAAGGGTAAACGTGTCTGTGGAGTGTTCAGCCACTTTCACGTTAATTTCACGAGCAGGCTGTTCCGTTGATCGGATCGACTGGAACCCTCAACGTCGTAAGCGACGGAGTGCCAACAACAACATGTATAGGCACCGGCATGGCTATGTGGTTAAGAAACTCGCTTTGTAAGCATATCGTTTCGGGTTCAATGCGGTACCTTGGGCAAGTGTCTTTTATTGTAACCCCGGACCAACCAATGCCTTGTGAATGAATCTGGTAGACGGAAGCAGTGTGAAAGCCTGTCACACAAACAGGCGCGCGCACAAGCACACACACACTGTTTGTGTTTGTTCCTTCTACCACTTGGCATCCGATGTTGGTTTGTTCACGTGCCCGTATCTTATCGGTTCGGTGAAAGAGACGGTGCCAAACAATGGTGGCAGTCTAATGACTGATACACGTAAAAGATACAAGATATACTTATTTATTTAAATAGATCTATCTATCTATCTATCTATCTATCTATCTATCTATCTCTCTCTCTCTCTCTCTCTATATATATATATATATATACATACATACATAAATATACCCATATATATATATATATATATATATATATATATATATACATATATTTTTATGTGGCTGTGTGGTAAGTAGCTTGCTTATTAACCGCATGGTTCTGGGTTCAGTCCCACTGCGTGGCACCTTGGGCAAGTGTCTTCTACTATAGCCTCGGGCTGACCAAAGCCTTGTGAGTGGATTTGGTAGACGGAAACTGAAAGAAGCCCGTCGTATGTATGTATATATATTTATGTATGTGTGTTTGTGTGTCTGTGTTTGTCCCCCCACCATCACTTGACAACCGATGCTGGTGTGTTTACGTCCCCGTAACTTAACGGTTCGGCAAAAAGAGACCGATAGAATAAGTACTAGGCTTACGAAGAATAAGTCCTGAGATCGATTTTCTCGCCTAAAGGCGGTGCTCCAGCATGGCCGCAGTCAAATGACTGAAACGAGTAAAAGAGTAAAGAGAGTAAGAGTATATATATATATGTGTATATATGTACATGCCACTGGCCACTCATAATATGAATATATCGATGAAAATATATATTAGATACCATACAAAATAGATTCTGGGTTTATTGAAATTATCTTCATTTCCAGGGAGGGTGACATTTGGGACTAGCCCCGAACAAGAAGTGATAACCTCAAGAATTCTCAAAATTCACTGTCAATGAAAAAGACAGTTCTCTTGTCTAGAGGACATGTGTATATGTGTGTGTATATGTACACGCGCGTGGCCTACCTGTGTTGTAAGAAACTTGCTTCCCAACTACATGGTTTCAGGTTCTGTCCCACTGCGTGACACCTTGGGCAGGCATCTTCTCCTATAGCCTCGGGCCGACCAGAGCCTTGTGAGTGAATTTGGTAGATGGAAGCTGAAAGAAGTCCGTCGTATATATGTATATATACGTCTGTGTGTGCGTTTGTCCCTCATCACCGCTTGGTAACCGATGTTGGTGTATTTACGTCCCAGTAACTTAGCGGTTCGGCAAAAGCGGCCGATAGAATAAGTACTAGGCTTTAGAAGTAAGTCTTGGGGTCGATTTCTTTGACTAAAAACCCTTCAAGGCGATGCTCCAGCATGGCCGCAGTCAGATAACTGAAACAAGTAAAAGAAAAGAAAAAAACATATACATACATGCACTCCCCCCCATATATATATATTATATATATA
>NC_068998.1:18915364-18917101 GCF_001194135.2 Octopus bimaculoides | reverse complement strand
TTTTTTTTTTTTTTTTTTGTATTGCACACTTAAAATGATGGTAGAAAGCCTGGATGGTTAAAAAGTTAAAAAGAATATTGGAAATTACAATGGCCACTTCCTTTATTTTCAAACGGAAAATGAAACGTAATTTAAAAACAATAGTGAATTGTTTTCATTAACCCTGTCCCCTCCCTCATAAGGGAGGAAGCTTTTTATGGACTTTCGGAATAGTACACACACGTAGTTGGATTTTATAACGGTTTTGGCGGGGTTTTTTCAATATTTTTTTCTTTCACCACACCTATGCAAATTATGGGAAAGCTTTTTAAGGAAAATTTTGAAAATATACGAACTTTTCAAACCCCTTTGCCCCACTCAAACCGATTGCATTACGCACTTAAAACGATGGGAGAAGCCTTGAAGGTTCAAAAAGACCTTTTTGGAAATTACAATCCCCACTTCCTTTACTTTCAAACAGAAAATGAAGCGTAATTTAAAAACAATAGTGAAAATTTTTAAATGTTTTCATTAAACCCTCTCCCCATAAATCCTAAAATTTCAGCTTAAAATTTTTTTTTATGAAATGTATATAGGAAAGGGCGGTTGAAGAACTACAGCAAAATCATATGGGAAAAAGATAGAGTCATAGATTGGTAATAGCCATGTGTAAAATGTTTAGTTTGTGCGTGTATCGACCTTTAATTCAAAAAGGGGCATCACCCAGCTCGTCACCGAAACGAATTTATGCTAGTGAGGACAGTATCCGAAAGTTTCACTTCTCGAGTTTAGGAAAGCACCCGGATCGTGTCACACATATATAATATCTATTTATGTACGTGTGTATGTTGTTGGTTTGGTTGTTAAAACATTGGAATTATTTGTCTTGATTCATATCAAGCTACTCCAAGTTTACTTTTATTTGTGTGTGCATGTGAGTTTGTGTGTAAGTAAACATGTGCTAAGAGAAATAACTCAAAGTAGCCAATGGAATCTTTTTGAATAACATGCATGTCAAATACTATGCAGTATAAAATCTTGATCTATTAAAATTATCTCCGCCTCTAGAGGATGTGTCATGGTTACCAAACGGCAATTAAGAACAACTACATTTGAGAAGGTGATATTATCTCAAGAATCAAGAAGTCTCCAAAATTGACATGCCATTAAAGAAACGGACAACCTTATTGTCTGAAGATAGAACAACAGTCATGGGTATGTGTTTCGGGCTCAGTAGCTGCCATCAACACGACAGTTATCCGACCTTATCTCTAGAAACCAAAGGACGCAAACTTATACAATGACGGCTACTGGATCAAACCATGTGCCCATCCGTATCCTCTTATCTCCAAGCAATAATTCTGTCCGTTTCTTCAAATGCATGTCAGTTTTAGGGAACTGTTGGATTCTTGCGATTATCTCCCCTTATCAAGTAGAGCTGGTCTCAGTTGCTATTTGGTAGTTGTGATACATCTTCTAGAGGCGGAGATAATTTTAATAAATCAAGAATTTATGTTGCACGGTACTTGGCATACCCGTGTTTATATATATATATATATATATATATACATGCGTGTGTGTGTATATATATATATATGTGTGTGTGTGTGTGTGTGTGTGTGTGTGTATATATATATATATATATATAATGTATGTAGGCATATATATAAGTATATGTATGCATGTACATATATGTATGCATATATATGTATGTAGGTATATATATATATATATATATATATATATATATATATATAT
>NC_068998.1:18908610-18911110 GCF_001194135.2 Octopus bimaculoides | reverse complement strand
CCATCACCTCTGTGTAGACAGCAGCATCGCCTCTTATGCATTGCAAAAAGAAAAGTGAGGAGGGATGACATTTAGCTTATTGCTGAGTGGTGAACTCCCAGAACCATCACAGTCGCTAGGAACTTAGTATACATGACCGTTGGAACCTCATTCAGGTCTCCGCATAACCATCTGTTGTCTCTTCGGCTTACCTTTCGATCCTGGTCGAAGTTTTTCTTATCAAAGAAAAAAAGAAAAAGAAAGAAAGAAAAAACCCCAAAGCATTCCAGCCTCTTCGTATCTTGTTTAACAAGCGCTTGATACAGATCAAACGATTCTCTTTTGTCACATCCGACATAGACTGACCTCTCTGCAAAACATTTGACTTATACCGGATATCCTGATGCGCAACTCATCTGATAGTACATTCTGAAACCTTTGCCTTTCCGGCATTGTTATCGATCATTACTTGGACTTTTTGTACAAAGTTATGTGTTCTGATATTATTAGAACCCTTTACAAGCGTTTTGCATTTAGCTGCTGATGTTGGATCCTCGTCAGCTGTTTCCAGTTCCTTTCGAACTTTGACAACGAAGGATTGGGAAATTTTCAGGAAGCGAGCTATCTCTGTAGCACTATGCTGCGCGTTTAAGGCAACGATTACGGGGTACCTTTCCGTTTGCTGAGTCAACTTGATATCTAACATTATTTATCCGAAAAAGTAAAGTAAAAAAATAAGTTAGAAGAAAGTTATAGCTCTTGAAAGAGACGTCCTCAAAAAACTGACGCACCCTGTATATTGTATGTATATGTATGGGTATGCCTGTTTATGTATGTGTGTGTGCGTCAGTGCTTGTTTTCTTCTTTTTAATTTAAGTTTAATGCTTTCTCTTTTGCAGAATTGAAATCGCTCACTAACGAAGTGGCAAAGCTCTTATTTAAGACCAGACGAGACAGCTCTCGGGGTGTGTGGCTTCAGGGATTGGTTGATCTATACATGTATGTGTGCATGTTGTGTGATGTATGCGTGTTGTGTGATGTATGCATGTATGTGTGCGCGTGTGGATAAACTTGCACACGAGGGTGTGTGTGTGCATGTCACGATAGAACGCAAGAGTGCTTTTCATTACTATTTATAATGTGTGCGTTCATATGTATTCCATATGTATGTGTGATTGAGTGCATATGCTCAGCCAAGAAAATTCCTGAAATCTTTACAAATTTTCACTCTTCATCTGATCGTTAGCATCTAGAGAATGCGTAACTGTATGCATATGCATGTATGTATATAGGTAGGTATGTATGCATGTATGCGTGTGTATATATGGAAGTGTATGTTCGTGGTGTGTGTGTGTGTGTGTGTATGTATGTGTGTACGTGCGTGTGTATGTGTGTGTGTGTGTGTGTGTGTATGTGTGTGTGCGTGTTCGTGTATGTGTGTGCGCGTGTGTATGTGTGTGTGTGTGTGTATGTGTGCGTGCGTGTTCGTGTATGTGTGTGTGTATGTGTGTGCGCGTGTGTATGTGTGTGTGTGCTGGTGCCCCTGCATGACCGCAGCCGCATGGTCGAAACGAATGATATGTATGTATGTATGTATGTATGTATTACGTGTGTATGTGCTTGTATGTATGTACGTATGTATATTTGTATGTCTTCTAATTGTGTCTCTATTTGTGTGTGTGTGTGTGTGTGTGTGTGTCTATTTGTGCGCGCGCGCGCGAATGATTGTATGTACGCGTTATTGTTGATTAGCGTCATATCAGCTCTGACCGAACTAATGGCTAAAGGCTTCCCAGTTATGACTATACTCTCTTTCTTTCCTTTCTTTACTCAAGCTACAATCCTCATTTAATATGTCTTGTCCTTTTTTAAAACAGCAAAGTATTATTTGCTTCAACTATGTTAAGTGCGTGCGTACTTCATATTTTGTAGCTTGATTTAACATTTCCCGACCAGGCCCATATTGGACCAACGCCAATGTAACGATCATAAAAAGATCTAATTAAAGTCATCTTTGCAGAGATACAGTGACTAAATTAATCCCAGTAATTTGTTGCTTTTAATTTGATAATTAGTCACAGCCAGTTGTGTACAGTATTATATATTTGCATAGTCATTCACTCATGGTTACTTTGACAAGTACAGAGAAGTATTTTGTAGAGGAAGTCTATTAAGGTAGGAATATATCCGAAGTTGTCTCCCACACGCAATTGTTGGCACTCCGTCGCTTACAACGTCGAGGGTTCCAGTCGATCCGATCAACGGAACAGCCTGCTCGTGAAATTAGCGTGCAAGTAGCTGAGCACTCCACAGACACGTGTACCCTTAATGTAGTTCTCGGGGATATTCAGCGTGACACAGTGTGACAAGGCTGACCCTTTGAATTACAGGTACAACAGAAACAGGAAGTAAGAGTGAGAGAAAGTTGTAGTGAAAGAGTACAGCAGGGTTCGCCACCATCCCCTGCCGGAGCCTCATGGAGCTTTTAGGTGTTTTCGCTCAATAAACACTCACAACGCCC
>NC_068998.1:18905778-18908274 GCF_001194135.2 Octopus bimaculoides | reverse complement strand
AAAGGATGAAAGGCAAAATCGACCTCGGCTGAATTTGAATCCAGAACGTTAAGACAGAGGAGTTCACTACGTTAAACATGTCAACACTAACAACTCGTTGTTGTCACCGATGTGGTTGATATCTTATTTCTTTATTGCCCACAAAGGGCTAAACATAGAGGGGACAAACAAGGACAGACAAAGGGATCAAGTCGATAACATCGACACCAGTGCGTAACTGGTACTTAATTTATCGACCCCGAAAGGATGAAAGGCAAAGTCGACCTCGGCGGAATTTGAACTCAGAACGTAACGGCGGACGAAATACCGCTAAGCATTTCGCCCGGTGTGCTAACGTTTCTGCCAGCTCGCAGCCATTAATGTAGTTGATATCTATTCGATCTAAGCTTAAGCTTTAACCTTGTGAAGAATGATTTGATTTAGATAATCGTGGAATAGCATTTCAATTGTAGGCAATAACACTGTGTAACAAAATTTTATTTTATTTTATTTTTTGTCTTTGGTCAATAAGTGTTATTTCCTATTTGTTTCTATCTAGAAATCAAAGTAAATGACTACTATTCCCTTCAAACTTTGCTTTATTGACTTGGGCAGCGATATTTTGAAACTAACCTATTTTCCATTACACTTCAGACAAATTCAGTGCTGAGTTGCTGAAGCAGAAATATCGTTATAGCAAATATTCTGCTCAATACCACAAATTTGCTTGTCAGTTGCTTGACCTTAACCACTTGAGCATGTCCCTTAGAAGCTGACAATATGTGCGTCTCTTGATCATGAGCATCATAGCCATGTGTTGGTGGGGGGATACTTTGGGATTTAAATAAATGTAGCAAAATCATTTTTCATACTTTTTAGGGGTAAGCAAAGAGAAAATAACTGTCGTTACCCAAGGACAAAAATTGTGATACACAGTGTAATAGTTCAAACTTTAATTTTGCGGATTAATTTATTCAACTGTAGCAATTCTAAATCCAAACTGTAATTTAGTGAAGAATGACCTAACTTAGCCAACTGCGCAAATTCTAAATTCAGACATTAATCCTGTGGAGTTTGATCTAACTTCTAAGTTCACACTTTAATCCTGAGAACAGTTACCTACCTAACTTAGCTAACAGTGGCAATTCGTCACATCGCCATACCACGTAAAAGTGAAGCTACTGGAAATTTTGATGTCTACCAACTTTTCATTTCGTTCTACATTTCTCTCTCTGTGGAGGCGCAATGGCCCAGTGGTTAGGGCAGCGGACACGCGGTCATAGGATCGCGGTTTCGATTCCCAGACCGGGCGTTGTGAGTGTTTATTGAGCGTAAACACCTAAAGCTCCACGAGGCTCCGGCAGGGGATGGTGGCGAACCCTGCTGTACTCTTTCACCACAACTTCCTCTCACTCTTACTTCTTGTTTCTGTTGTGCCTGTAATTCAAAGGGTCAGCCTTGTCACACGCTGTGTCACGCTGAATATCCCCGAGAGCTACGTTAAGGGTACACGTGTCTGTGGAGTGCTCAGCCACTTGCACGTTAATTTCACGAGCAGGCTGTTCCGTTGATCGGATCAACTGGAACCCTCGACGTCGTAAGCGACGGAGTGCCAACAACAACAACAACAACAATTCTCTCTAGTCACTATTATCAGGGATGTTTCTTTCTAAGATTCTCACTCACTACTGTCGCAGCTCCTGCCTTATACCAGCGGTGGTGCTGGTGGTGGTGATGCTAGCAGAGATAGTGATGGTGGTGGTGGTGGTGGTGGTACTGCTGCTGCTAGCTGATAGTGGCGGCGGTACCACCGCTGCTGCTGCAGCTGATTCTAAAGCCAACTCCGATCAAAAAGACCTTATGATCAAAACCTTTCAAGTCGTTTGTGTTTCATCTTTTTAGGGTTATATGAGAGTTGTTGTTGACGATGATAATGGTAGTGATAATGATGTTATGTTTAACTCCGAGTCAGCCATGAATGATCAGCTCCATAGTCAAAGATATTCAAACCATTATTACCCTGAGTGGCTGTGTGGTAAGTGGCTTGCTTACCAACCACATGATTCCGGGTTCAGTCCCACTGCGTGGCACCTTGGGCAAGTGTCTTCTACTATAGCCTCGGGCCGACCAAAGCCTTGTGAGTGGATTTGGTAGACGGAAACTGGAAGAAGCCCGTCGTATATATGTGTATATATATATATATATATATATATGTGTGTGTGTGTGTGTGTGTGTGTGTGTGTGTCTGTGTTTGTCCCCTCTACCATCGCTTGACAACCGATGCTGGTGTGTTTACGTCCCCGTAACTTAGCGGTTCGGCAAAAAGAGGCCAATAGAATAAGTACTAGGCTTACAAAGAATAAGTCCTGGGGGCGATTTTCTCGACTAAAGGCGGTGCTCCAGCATGGCCGCAGTCAAATGACTAAAACAAGTAAAGAGTATGTGTTCAGACATAATGTATGTACATCTAAATTATTCTACTTGCTTTTCATTTTGAAAATACGGCAAGGTGTGATT
>NC_068998.1:18902612-18905768 GCF_001194135.2 Octopus bimaculoides | reverse complement strand
TATATATATATATATATATATATGTGTGTGTGTGTGTGTGTGTGTGTGTGTGTGTCTGTGTTTGTCCCCTCTACCATCGCTTGACAACCGATGCTGGTGTGTTTACGTCCCCGTAACTTAGCGGTTCGGCAAAAAGAGGCCAATAGAATAAGTACTAGGCTTACAAAGAATAAGTCCTGGGGGCGATTTTCTCGACTAAAGGCGGTGCTCCAGCATGGCCGCAGTCAAATGACTAAAACAAGTAAAGAGTATGTGTTCAGACATAATGTATGTACATCTAAATTATTCTACTTGCTTTTCATTTTGAAAATACGGCAAGGTGTGATTTGAGCGAGACTGGGCTGTTATAACTGGCACTCCGTCGCTTATGACGATGAGCTTTACAAATGATCCGATCAACAGAACAGCCTGCTCGTGAAATTAACGTACAAGTGGCTGAGCACTCCACAGAAATGCATACCTTAAACGTAGTTCTTAGGGAGATTCAGCGTGGCACAGAATGTGACAAGGCCGGCCCTTTGAATTACTGGTACAACTCATTTTTGCCAGCTGAGTGGGCTGGAGCAACGTGAAGTAAAGTGTCTTGCTCAAGGATACACCGCACTGACGGGAATCGAACTCACGAATTTACGATCGGGAGCTGAATACTGTAACCACAAAGCCACGTGCCTTGACGGGTGATTATACCTAGCATATCGATCGACCATGTATAAACTTCCTCGTTGGCTCATATTATTTTGACGATGACGATGATGATGATGATCATCATCATCATCATCATCTTCATCATATTTCCTGATCAGCGCAATGCTTCCATTATTGAAGAGACCTAGAATCAAAAATTTTCCAGCCGTGCCCATCACCGTCATTTACTCAACAGTACCGTATTCAAGAGTGGAGGCGCAATGGCCCAGTGGTTGGGGCAGCGGACTCGCAGCCATAGGATCGCGGTTTCGATTCCCAGACCGGGCATTGTGTGTGTTTATTGAGCGAAAACACCTACAGCTCTACGAGGCTCCGGCAAGGGATGGTGGCGAACCCTGATGTACTCTTTCACCACAACTTTCTCACACTCTTACTTCCTGTTTCTGTTGTACCTGTAATTCAAAGGGTCAGCCTTGTCACACTCTGTGTCACGCTGGATCTCCCCGAGAACTACGTTGTGGGTACACGTGTCTGTGGAGTGCTCAGCCACTTGCACGTTAATTTCACGAGCAGGCTGTTCCGTTGATCGGATCAACTGGAACCCTCGATGTCGTAAGCGACGGAGTGCCAACAACAACATCGTATTCAAGATTATATTAATCAACACGTCCTTTTTTTCTTCTTTTTCTAAGATGATTGGATATAATTTCAACGCGATTTCACTGCTATCTGCAACAGACTGAGTGATCTCCTAGTTCCCTCGTTGGTTCGTGTTGCTTTTATGCCGTTACCGTTATTATGTTGTTGACTTAGCATGATCGAGCAAACCTATGGTTAAAGACATTCCATCTGTAAACATCCTGTTTTGTATTTTCTTCTTCTTTCTTATGCGCAGGTAACCCAATACCATATTATACAATGTCCTTTTTTTAAGGTTTTGGGTGGTGTGGTTTGAGAGAGATTTAGCGGCTATTTTAGTAGATCGAGTTATTAAAAGCTCCCTCGTTAGCTCAACGATAAAGGCGGCTGAAATAGTGGTGGTGGTGGTGGTGGTGATAGTAATGATGTTGTCGTTGCTACTGCTGTTATCTCTTGTCTGTTATCTATGTAGAAATGAAGCGAAGTGAAATTCATTCCCTATCTCTCTATCCTTTTAGAATGTGACCTATTTATTTCCACAGCTGACTCCAACTGATAGTTCTCCCTATGTATTTATTTTTAAAAGTCAAATGAGTAACATCATACTTGATGTGGGGAGGGGAAAAATCCTCTAGTTAATTAATAAGATTTACGCGGTAGGTAAGATGGAAACGTAATTTCAATTGCTAATATTATTTTAATTTGATATTTGACATGTACAACCGATAACTGCGGACATATTTCCGTCTTAGTAGACCTCCTCAGCGAAATATAGCGGAGCTTTCTTTGTTGTTTACTCTAGAGGGACGTTCGTACATATAAGCCTTGCCACAGCCTGAAACTGGTCAAACGGGGGAAGGTACGCCAAACCGGAGACTTAGCCCGAATGCTTGAAACACAGTGGACTCCGCTAAAGGATTCTAAGAGTCAAGTGGTGATACTAAGGCAGGATTATGAATTAAGTCTATCATCGAAATAGAGGGTATTGCGAGATATCTTGAACTCACTCACGACTTACAGTAGTTGGAGTAGTTTGAGCGCCTTGCAGTATTTGTTCCGGCACACTGCTCTGACTTCTAAATCCACGAAGGTGAATTTGGTCTTTCATAAAATAAAATATAATTCCCGAGCAGTGAAGAGGCTGCATTATAAGATTGTAGGATTGTATGCCTTATAGTATCTGTTCCAGCTGCTTGCATTATTCCACGATTAGAACAGAACTCGATGTCAATTGATGAGGCTTAGCTAACATCGCTTTGCTGAAACAACCCAGGTCATGTTGTCAGGATATAAATAATTCTAAACTGCCGTACGATGTAGCCAATCACAAGCGAAGCTTCCAATCTGTCCTTTTCTAAAGATAAATTTTATAATTTTCTTAAATATATTGAGTTGTTTTTTGATAATTTTGCGTGAAATACATACAAGCGCGTGCGCCTGTATGTATGAAAGCGCGTGGCCTAGTGGTTACGGTGTTGAACTCATGCTCGCGAAATTATGGTTTCGACTCCCAGACCAATAGTGTGTTGTGTTCTTGAGCAAAAGTACTTCATTTCCCGTTGTTTCTATCGACTGCGGCCATGCTGGAGCACCGCCTTTAGTCAAGCAAATCGACCCCAGGACTTATTCTTTGTAAGCCTAGTACTTATTCTATCGGTCTCTTTTGCCGAACCGCTAAGTTACGGGTACGTAAACACACCACCATCGGTTGTCAGGCTATGTTGGGGGGGAGGGACAAACACAGATACACAAACATACACACACACACGCACACACACACATATATACATATATACGACGGGCTTCTTTCACTTTCCGTCTACCAAATCCACTCACAAGGCTTTGGTCGGCCTGAGGCTATAGTAGAAGACA
>NC_068998.1:18900326-18902383 GCF_001194135.2 Octopus bimaculoides | reverse complement strand
TATATATATATATATATCGTTGATATTATGCAAAAGTGTCGTAAGTCCAAAACGTTGCTTTTTCAGAAAACGCAACAATAGTTTCAGCAAAACCGTTGTACTTTGACAATTTTTGGTATCTTGGCATCTGAAGCAGCTGAAGATACGACAGTTTGAGCAAAAGAACCGGCTATTGCAAGCAAACAAATATTGGAAAAAGGCATTTGGCCAAATTTGAACATAAGACAGTTTAACATGATAGTAACGATATATATTTCCCCAACAACTTGTAAGCTCTGTGATATAATGCTAGGTTCCAATTTATTCAATGGTAGCAATTGTAAAGGCTGAAGGTTACAACTGCGTAGATAAATAAAGCGATTGCTTTATTTACAATTGCTTGACCTTTCGGCGATAAGAGGAATCTAGCAACATTTGAGCATACCACTCAATGAAAAGAGAGCATTCAATTATATCTACTGTAGTGCTCAACTGGTATTTCTTTTATCGATCTCTTCAAAGGTGAAAGGAAAGTCAACGCCAGAGATACATAATTGAGAATGTAAACGGTCATCACTAAATACTGCAAAGCATTTTGTCCAACACTCAAACAATTTTGCCAACCTACCACCCTAAATACATATACATTTATGTATTATATATGCATACATTTAGATCTCAGTGGGTTTTTTTTTACACCTGCTTGTGTAGAAATTCCAAAATTTTGTCTCATTGCAAATCGCAATTATTAATGACGTTGTCTGTCTGTCCGTCTATCTATCTATCTATCTATCTATCTATCTATCTATCTATCTATCTTTCTTTTTCTTTTTTACTTGTTTCAGTCATTTGACTGCGGCCATGCTGTCTGTCTGTATACCTGCCTGTCTATCTGTCTGTTTGCCCGTCTGTCTGTCGGATTGTCTGTTTGCCCGTCTGTCTGTCGGATTGTCTGTTTGCCCGTCTGTCTGTCGGATTGTCTGTTTGCCCGTCTGTCTCTCATTTCTTATTTAGCTAGTTTATGCTTTCTGTGATTAAGCCGAGATATAGGCAGTATATTCTTGAGCAATTTATATATGGAAGAGCACATTCTATTATTTCCAATTTCATATTTGCGTTTATTTTATTTCTCTTGAGATCCCAGTTATACTGAAGTATTTAATTTAACAGCGATTGAAATTCTCTTTGTAGAATGAAAGATGAGGCGGGTATTTATCCTCTGATGAGTTGTTAACAAATCCTGAAACCTATCATAGCAAGATACATTTGTGTTTGTTCAAAATTTTATAGTGAAAGGCTTTAAAAAGTTTTCGTGTGACTATTTTCAATTTATATTAAGGTTTCTAATACATACTATGTGGTGCGTCTAAGTGCGTATACATGCGTACATACATACATACATACATACATACATACAAGCACACACTTCTGCATACAAGCATACGCGCACACATACGCATAAATACACACGCACGCACACATGCATATATATATATATAAACATACATGCATAAATATACATACATATACATAAGTATATATAGACATATCTATTTATATATACGTGCATATATATATGTGTGTGTATACGTGTGTGTGTGTATACGTGTGTAATATAACGTATTTTATACTGTCGTATTGTTTTCAATTATAAATGAAGTAAGCAAATCTTATACGTGTTTTATCTTTTATTTACATCTTAGAAACGAGTTATTTATGTATTCAATGGATCTTCTCTGCTGCTGTCACAGTTTACAATTTTTTAAAATTTTGTTCCAATTATTTTCAAATTTGGTGTCCTGATGTAATTTTGTAAGCTAATTATGGAAAGGTAATTCATTTTTGCCATAAATTAATAAATAAAAAGTTGATAGCTTTTAAAGTTTGCAAATTTTGGGTAATTTTAGACAATTGAAAGCCACAGACACCCTGGTGCCTGTTTCCATAGTAACAAGCCAAGATGTCTGCTTAAAACTAGTACCACCACTACGTGTATTTTCTTTAATTATTTTCTTTGACTTGTATCTATATTCTGAACTTTAGTTTTTGAATTTTCGCTTCAAAAAAAAAAAAAAAAA
>NC_068998.1:18898773-18899557 GCF_001194135.2 Octopus bimaculoides | reverse complement strand
TTAACGGACAGTTTTATTGCTTTGGGTTGTTGTTTTTTTTATTTTGTAATTTAACGTACAATTTTCTTCCTGTAATTTTTCACAAAAAAAAAAAAGAATAGTTTCATTGAGGATTTCTCTGTCTTATGTTGCCTGGTGTAACGTTTCACATGACTTTATTCATTTAAACTTATTAATACTTCAAAACTTCTGACAACTTTTATTTTATTTGATAAAAGTATGTCGTCGTAATGCTGTGATAGATAGCTTTCTCGCTGGAAATGCCAACTTCCAAATCCTGTTTTCTGATTGGGCAAAAATTATCAAAATTTAAAACCCTGTAATATTTCCCCAAAATTTTTCTGGAACAAGTGAATAACAAAATCAGCGTGAAAACTTACATCAATATACCAGATTCAAAATTTTTCTCTTTATCTTAAAATTTCAAAAACTGTGCTAGCAACAGAAAAGATCTTATTTAGTTAAAAGGACTTAGTTCAATGTTATATCCTGTTACATATACATAATACATATATGTATGTTTGTGTACAACATATATGTGTGTGTGTGTGTGTGTGTGTGTGTGTGTGTGTGTATGTGTGTGCGCGTATGTATGGGTGCGCATGGGTTTGAACAAATGGTTGAATGCAGATAAAATGTTCTCAAAGAAATCATATCATGTTGATAAAGTATGTCTCAACAACATTGATCGTCTGTTCCGACAGAATTTCTTAACAAGGAAGGAAGATGAAGAAAAAACAAAGAGATCAAGAAAAAATAAAAGGAGAAATCCATTCTCCAGTCT
>NC_068998.1:18897582-18898734 GCF_001194135.2 Octopus bimaculoides | reverse complement strand
ATGTATATATATATATATATAAATAATAGACAGACAGATAGATAGATAGATAGATAGATAGATAGATACAGACTAAGGCGTTACCTTCAAATATGCTTATAAAGTTTATTCTATGGGCGAAGTACTCCCACGTCCTGACTCTTTCTTTCTTTCTTTCTTTCTTTCTTTCTCTCTCTCTCTCTCTCTCTTCCTTTCTCTCTCCCTTTCTCTCCCCCTCTCTCTACACAATCTCACCAACTCGTAAAATGAAACATGCAAAAACATACAGCAACTTAAAACAACGAGTTTTCAAAAGTAAACATACCTGCCCGAGCACACATACATACACACACATATATGTATGTATGCATTCATGTAAATATGTATGTATATATCAATATCAATATATATATTTATACTAGCTGACGTGCCCAGTAATTCCCGGGAAAGCGGGGCTTATCCCTTGGTTCCATTCTCTTAATTGTTTCGCTAATCCAATAACAATACAAAGTATGTAGCCCTTAAAACAGTTTTTGTGCATTTACAGAGAATACCGAACTGTCTTACACAGGATCTTGTTTTTAGGATTTCCCTATAAGTTGTGAATACCTATATCGTGAAGTCAATTATGTAATAACATGAAATTAGTCACCCGATAGTAAGAATTCAAATAAAATAGCCCCGAAAAGGGCTTTAATGTGTTCCCAGAGTATATAGAACATAGGAGGGAATACGAATAAAGTATGTATACTAAAATCGTGAAGCATGTTAAGTAATAACAGGCTAATTAGATATGAGATAATATCAATTCGAAGTAAATAACTCTGAAAAGGGCTATTTACTTGTTTAAGGGTTGTACTGGATAAATTGCGAAAATAACTCTAACAGTTCAAATACTAAGAAATACGCATACTCCATTACATTTTTACCAAATAATTTTGAAAAATGAATGGATTATTTCCCTTGGCTATATATAAGGATCTCTTCCTGGGGGGCCTATTATCGATTTTTTTTTCAACAATCTGAGTATGCCATGAGGTTTCCAGACATGAGTTCTACTCACGTGTCAAGTTTCATCAAAATTGATAAAACGGTGTAGGAGGAGTTAGTTAACTCCACAAACACACTCACAGACAGAATCCCCACCCCCATATATATATATATATATATATA
>NC_068998.1:18896246-18897262 GCF_001194135.2 Octopus bimaculoides | reverse complement strand
TATATATATATGCATATATACATACGCATATGTACATACTTACATCTATACATATAATAATATAGATTTAATCAAAAGATTAAATGTGGTACTTAAAATGGTTGAGGTACCAGAATTTGGTAGGATAAAAACAAAAAACAAAATCAAGAGATCTGGTGAATAAAATTTGAAGTTAAGCAACAAAAATTCAATAGGTTATAGCAGTACGTACGTTTCGTACAAGCTCCATTTATTCATGTAGTGAGAACACCACAGAATGTACAATGAAGCTTGTACGAAACGTACGTACTGCTATAACCTATTGAATTTTTGTTGCTTATCTATACGTATATATATGTATGTATATGTGGGAACAGGACGTCATGAAACGTGTACAACAACAAAAAAATACGAAGTACGAGTACATGGAATATGAACTATTTTTTCGAACAACGAAAGACACAAATGGAAAACAAGACAAACAACATAAAGAAGGACCATTCATGAGTTGTTTGCTGTTTTTCCACTCTCGTATTTCGAGCGTTTAACAACAAAAAATGGAGGTGAAAATAGCACAGAATTAAGGTCGGAAGGGAGCCGAAGCACATCGAGACTGTATCCAGATCGCTGCGAGCAACTTTGAGAAGGCCAGAGCAACTGCAGAGGACGAGAAACGCCAAAGAAGGGAAGAGTCATCTTCACGATTCCCATCTGAGCAAAGCCTACATATTTGCCCCAATTACACCCGAACCTGTCGAACGAGGATCGACTTACATAGGCACCTGACGACTTGCTGCTCTTCCTTATGAACTTCGGACACGAAGATCTGCCATTATTACACACACACACACACACACACACACACACACACACACACACACACACACACTTTCTTATTTAGTAGAAGCAACCGAATAAGTAAAGGTCCGAGTGTTTTGTAACTGCCAACGCACGAAACTCTCGGTCCTTGAGTTTCTCTGTTGCTTCCACTAAATATTAATTAAAAAATATCCATATTCTATTTTTCCTGTTTGCAT
>NC_068998.1:18894864-18895612 GCF_001194135.2 Octopus bimaculoides | reverse complement strand
CTCGTGAAATTAACGTGCAAGTGGCTGAGCACTCCACAGACACGTGTACCCTTAACGTAGTTCTCGGGGATATTCAACGTGACACAGTGTGACAAGGCCGACCCTTTGAATTACAGGCACAACAAATGCAGGAAGTAAGAGTGAGAGAAAGTTGTGGTGGAAGAGTACAGCAGGGTTCGCCACCATCCCCTGCCGGAGCCTCATGGAGCTTTAGGTGTTTTCGCTCAATAAACACTCACAACGCCCGGTCTGGGAATCGAAACTGCGATCCTATGACAGCGAGTCCACTGCCCTAACCACTGGGCCATTGCGCTTCCACTTGTACCTTATTACCAGCTTAGTAAAATGTTCACAGAATGATGCATCATTAACTCAAATGAATCCCACTGACTCTGGAGTTATAATATCCCTTTGTGCTGTGTATTCTAATAGCAATCTGTTTGTGGACCGCCAGCAGACTGCTTGAAACTGCTCAGCATTAAACTGCAAGCTGTTTTCTTTTACCCACCTATCTCTCGCGTTCAAGTTTGTCTGAAGTTTTGATCTGTCATCGGGGTCCTTAACTGCCTGTGATACTTTTGTCAGCATAGCTTGTAAGAACAGCTGATTGTATGACCAAAAGAGCTAACATGAACAGCAGTGGTCATGGTACAGTTACCTGAGGGACTGCGCTTTGATTAGATGTCTCCTCAGAGATATATATGCATGCACATATAATATATATTCGATATATATATATATATATATA
>NC_068998.1:18892498-18894232 GCF_001194135.2 Octopus bimaculoides | reverse complement strand
CTTGCTTTCTTTCTTTCTTTCTTTCTTTCTTTCTTCGTCTCTTAATTCTGTGTTTTGCAGTTTTGCAGTTGGAACCCCACAAAGTGAAGTGCTGAAATAAAACAGCTGTTGATGAAGTGATGAAACAACTACTTAGTAAGCTTTGAAATCTGCTGATGGGAAATAAGTTGGGGGAAAATAAAGGAGAGATTATTAAAGAAGAAGAAGAAGAAGAAGAAGAAGAAGAAGAAGAAGAAGAAGAAGAAGAAGAAGAAGAAGAAACTAAACACATGAACGTATAATTTATAATAATACTACTTGTGAAGGCGCGTTGACCTAGTTGTTAGGGGTGTTGCACTCACAATCGTCAGATGGTGGTTTCGATACCTAGACCGGGCGGTGTGTTGTGCTTTCTTGAGCAAAGCATTTAATTTCACGTTGTTCCTGTTCACTCGGCTGTAAATGTGTTCTGCCATAAGATTGGGAGTTAACCCTGTGACGAGTTGCCATCTCGTTCCAGAGGTAGTGTTGCAATCTCAGTCACTTTGAAACGAAGTTAGGCTCCCGTTTTATGAGTCCTTACGGCTGAAGACAACCCTAAAAACTACATGTAAAAATTCTGCGGTTATTTTGACCATTATAAGATTGCTATAAGATTAGTCTATAGCTTTATACACTAATTATATAGGGTGAGCCAAAAGTCACGCACCAAAATTGAAACTCAATATCAATAATATCTTATAAATTGTTTTGGTGCGTAACATTTGGCCCACCTTGTATGTATGTGTATGTGTGTGCGCGCGTGCACACACACACACACACACACACACACACACACACACACACACACACACACACACACACACACACACACACACACACACACACACACACACACACACATACACACACATACAACGGGCTTGTTTTAGTTTCCATTTACCAAATCCACTCACAAGACTTTGGTTGGCCCGTGCCTATAGTAGATGACACTTGCCCAAGGTGACACGCAATGGGACTGAACCCGGAACCATGTGGTTGGGAAGGAAGCATCTTTTGTTTTTTTACACCATACAGCCACGCCTACACACACACACACACACACACACAACAACAACAACAACAACAACAACAAATCAATACCTGTTGCCAAGTGGTAGTATATGTGCATGCGTGTGCGCGCGCGTGTATGTGTGTGTTTTATGTCTGTGCTTGTCCGATATATGAGCATGCGTGTGTGTTTGTCTGATATGTATGTGTGTGTGTTTGTTAGATATATGAGCCTTTATGTCTGTGTTTGTCCACATACTACCACTTTAACAGGTGTTGGTTTGTTTATGTTCCGGAACGTAACAGTTCGGCAATAGAGACTGATATAATAAGTGCCAGTCTTTAAAGAAATTCGTGCTTGGATCGATTTGTCCGACTAAAACCCTTTAAGGCGGTACCCCTGAATGGGGCATAATCCTAATATATTGATTCGCTTAAACTAGGAGTCGGCAACAGATCGGAGGCGTCCCACAAGGGAACCACTAAGGTGTCGTCTGTGACCTTGACCTTTTCTGAGTATTTCCTTTTTGTTTTTGTTTGTTTGTTTTTTGTATTTTATCTATTTATAGTTCAATGAGCCGTTGATAGTTTTTCAATAGTCTTTTGTATCAAGATTTCCTTGCACAAACATTCCTAGTGATGCAAATGGCAGGATAAGCGAGAGTATTTTTTTTATCTGTAAGATAATATATATATATATATATA
>NC_068998.1:18887367-18892249 GCF_001194135.2 Octopus bimaculoides | reverse complement strand
TATATATATATATATTACAGGGTGGGTCAAAAGTCACGTACCAAGATTAAAACTCATTTAGTATTGCTCATGTTGTAATGCGGCGAACTGGCAGAATCGTTAACACGCTAGACAAAATGCTTAGCGATGTTTCGTCCGTCTTGTGATCTGAGTTCAAATGCCGCCGGGGTCGACTTTGCTTTTCATCCTTTTTGGAATCTACTTGTGAAGTACTGTGGTCGATGACTTTCTCATATAAGCAGGGATCGAAATGGTGGACTATAGCCTGTGCTCCAGCATAACTGCAGTCCAAATACTGTAAACCAGTAAAAAGACTATATGAAGAAACAGAACCTTATTTATAATCAGAAACTGCGGGGCATAAGTCCACCTGGGTTGTTAACCTAACATATCAACCTGTTAAAAACCGAGCCAAAGCGACTGCATGCATGTAGGCACTTGACTTGCTAAAAAAGAAAAAGAAAACAAAGCTACCGAAACATTTTGCAAACAACTGTATCAAAATAGGAAAGACGTTTTATGCAATGCAGTCTTAGAGAATACATCCCACCACCTGAGGATCATTAATCTACTTGATAAGTGTAGATTTGGGGCTAAACGACAATAATCAGATCTCGGAACCCCTCCATCCATTTAATGTCTTTTCCCTACAAATAATAACCCTTAGATATTAAGTATGGCTATCAATAAATTGATCTCATCATTTTCAGGGAGCGTTCAGAAGCAATGGGCTCTGTTTTACTTCCTGCTCACGCTAACCGTACTACAATAATTTAGGAATCAGATACAAATCGCTCTCAAATTACACCCTACAGTCTTAAAAAAATATAGAGAACACGTTGGATATTGTAGTCCTAGAAACACTGTTTCTGAAAGGCAAAAAAAATAAGAAAAAAAAGTTGAATGAAATTATGTTTGAAATGTCTTTGTTCATAGTTCTGTTGAAAAATGAAAGGAAGATTTGTTTCAAAGGGAAAATACTCGTCTATAAATATTTGTAATCAATTAGAGTAAGCTCCCTTACATAAACATGCGTTAAATGTTTAAATAATTTACGTTGAACGAAAACAACAAATAGATAAGTAAAGGCTACGAGCTGGCAGAGTGGTTAGCACGCCGGGCGAAATGCTTATCGGTATTTCGTCTGCCGTTACGTTCTGAGTTCAAATTCCGCCGAGGTCGACTTTGCCTTTCATCCCTTCAGGTCGATAAATTAAGTACCAGATACGCTCTGGGGTCGATGTAATCGACTTAATCCGTTTGTCTGTCCTTGTTTGCCCCCTCTATGTTTAGCCCCTTGTGGCCAATAAAGAAATAATAAACGTTAGCACGCCGGGCGAAATGCTTAGCGGTATTTCGTCTGTCTTTACGTTCTGAGTTCAAATTCCGCCGAGGTCGACTTTACCTTTCATCCTTTCGAGGTCGATAAATTAGGTACCAGTTGCGTACTGGGTCGATCTAATCGATGGCTCTCTTCCACAAAATTTCGAGCCTAGTGCTTAGAGTAGAAAAGAATAAATAAATAGATATATATATATATAAAGAGAAATACTTAATGCTTTGAAAAAAATTTATCTCCTTTCTACTCTAGGCACAAGGCCCGAAATTTTGGGGGAGGGGACCAGTCGATGAGATCGACCTCAGTACGCAAGTGGTACTTAATTTATCGACCCCGAAAGGATAAAAGGCAAAGTCGGCTTCGGCGGAATTTGAACTTGGAACATAAAGACAGACGAAATACCGCTAAGCATTTCGCCCGGCGTGCTAACGTTTCTGCCAAGCTCGCAGCCTTTTGAAAAATATATCTTAAGTGTTCGGTGCTCGTATCGTATGCGGTCTACAACGGTGTCAAACAGGGTTATCTACCTTATCTTTCAGATATTCCAGAGATAAAACACATCAGAAATTTCAGAGATTAAAAACCTTCAGATATTTCAGAGATCATTTTTTTCAGAATCATAGTTTTAGCATCCAACCATGATCACTCAATGGCTTGAGTGTATGATCCGGTGATTGGATCCACATAATATGGTTGATGGTTCACTGTTAGACGGTGATAACCTATAGCATTTAAATTATTATAAGCGGGCCACTCATCTGAATGAATTAGTGAACCTTTTTTTCCACTATAACAATAATGCAGTTACCTTTTCGCTTACGACTATTATCTTTCATGATACGCCATGTTTGATCCATAACTGTTGCCCGGTATTTTGCGTGTGTGCACATTCAGTACACTAAAGCTACCCTGTTCAAAGATATTTTCTGCATTTTAACAATACCGGCATTTTGTGTGTAAACATCCCGACATAAAATAAAATTATTTATGAAACGAAATAAGCGTCTGAAATTCTTTGCTTCAGTACATGAGCCAGTGGTGTTACTTCGACACGTGGCAGTTCGAGGGTGCCATTTTCTTCAGCTTTGCACCGCATCTCGACGTTTATGAACGATTAACTATTATCATTGGACAACGGGTGAAAATTCTACTTAAGGGGAGAGAACTTAACTTTTGTTCGTTTGTTGGTTTTCCAATGTAAAATATCATAAAGGTGTCGACTTTTGAAAGTCAAACTATAGAAGCCTAATTTCTCAAGATTGGTATTTAGGCAGTGTGTTATATACCCCACTGCTCCAATGACTACAGATACTTGTAATCTGGATAGAGTAACTGCAGATTTCTCAATAGTTCAGCGTAGGTATTCTCTTTTTCACTGATCTTCAGTTTATGTTAACATCCGCTGGGCAGCTAATTTCCACAACTGTATACAGTTTCTCTTTTCTATCCCAAATCATTATATCAGATCTGTTTAATATCTTGTTCAGACGCAAAAGCAAATGTTGCAACGAGATATTCAGGACTATTTTACTGTAACATTTAGCGACACGTTCATATAACATGAATGTCGGAGACCCTGAAAAGGGCCATGAGCGCTGTTCTCTCCGCTCTGAGACAAAAACAAAAAAGAAATGACATAAATATCCCTGAAATGAAACTTATCAGTATAAGACTGGCTGTTTTCGACCTTTAATACAGTTTTGAAGTAACAGTTATAAAATACATAAACTTTTTAAAGTGTACAGAAAGTGTATAACATATTTGTTTTATATAGTTTTTATTCAAATAATTATATTTCAAAAATTTGAAGAAAGAAATTAAATACAAGACAGAATTTTCAATAAATATTTGTTAACAGTGCTATAAATTCAGTAAAATTAACCGACTACAATATTTACCGTTTTTTCCAATTATGAAACTTTTGACATTTCGTATCTTAGCAACACATCGACCATAAATTGAAGACCGTACAATACAGCTAAAAGTGCCTAAATCACTTAGATATTCATATGACTTAAGCACTTAGAAAACTAAGTTCGTAAATTGTTCTTTCATTTCTATCTTATCATTTTTCTATCAAGCAAATATATAAATATAATCCTGTCATTGGCATTAAGTTAATACAAATTATTTTCGAAGGAAATTATAAGAAACTACAGCTCAGTCCTTTGCTTAAAGAACACTGGACGTTCAGGAAGAGACGATGAATTTAATCTGTCTGATTCCCCCTTGTCACTACTGTTAACAAAAGTAAGTGAGTAAGTATCATCAGTCTTTCCAGCGACATTGATCAAATCATCTTTCCGGTTAGTGTTTTCTTTTCCGCGCTCCAAGTCAGACGGGTTATTATTACTCTTAGAGGAAAAATTAAAAATGGGTACAATTTTCTTCTTGTTACTATTTGTCGATTCTTCTGCAACAGGCAGCTGGCTTGTCACTGCCTTCTGTTCGTCTCCAGCCTGTGTCTGACTTGGTGTATTATCAACGGTAAATTTTTGATATTGGTTTACATTTACTTCTAAAGTCGTTCGAAAGGTGTCGAGCGGGTTTTTGAATTCAGCCGAACCATCTGTTTCTTTGTTCTTTGTTTGGTTCAACGTCTTCTCAATTAATCCTAAATGCTGTCCTCTGTTCAGAATGTGTGTGTTAATTTGACTTTGAAGCTGGCGGCGTTTACGTGATTTCAGTGACGTTAATGGTTCGTCATCGTCCGAGATTGGCTCTGTAGAGCCTTCTCCTTCGTCTATATTGTTCCCATAAGGCTCAGTTTCAGGAATGTTTATTGCCATCTGGGAACCCCGAAGGTTTACGTCATCGAGCTTTGGATTCTGATTTTCTGCATCTGATAAAATACGATCCAGGTTATCAACTAAACCTTTTATTTGGGGTTTGTTGTTAGTTTTGGTGTTTTCTGATTCAGGTTTTGGTTCAGACCATTTTTCTAAAATATTTGTTGATTTACTAAAATTATCTTCAAAATGATTTTGTGCATCGTTTCCAATATTCTCTACATTCCGATCCTTTGAACTGTGATCACCATCATCACTGTCATCAAAAGCATCGTTAATATGTCCTTCCATTTCTAAGCTAACCGAACCAGGATTTGATCTACGAACATATACACCACTGTCCAAAGTTTCACTTGTACTTTGCATTGAAGCCCGGTGAGATGCTGTCTTATTCCTAAACTGGGCTTGGATTCGCTCAAATATTTCCTCAACCTTAGACTTCGGCTCGAGTCCAATACGGAAAAATCCGATCTTACCTTCGTCAAATTTTCGGCAGTCGACCACAGTTGAAGCAGAGTTTGCAAAGGATGGCCCATCACATAAAATTCCATCGCACTGAATAAAAAAAAAATCATTGGAAATATTCAACCAACATTAAAATATTCATAAAAATAGCTTCCAAGCATATTAGTGCACAATAAAGAAAGCTAGAGGAACTGAGACATGAATAGATAGATAGATAGATAGATAGATAGATAGATAGATAGATAGATAGATAGATAGATAGATAGATAGATAGATAGATGGATGGATT
>NC_068998.1:18881368-18887324 GCF_001194135.2 Octopus bimaculoides | reverse complement strand
GGGTGCTTGCTTTGAGTGGGTGGGTAGGTAGGTAAGTTGGTAGAGTTTGAAGAAGTAGATGGTGCGAAATGCAACACAAAGGATTTGCTACTTCAGCAACTAATCTCTGAATAACATTAATATTTCTCTGAAGACTGGATATGATCAGAATGATCCATAGAGGCACACAAGCTGCCTATTTCAAACTGAGGGAGTGGGGAACTTCAAAAGATAAAACGACATATCAATCAGATTTTCAACTAGATTTTCAATAACATTTCTTGAGTGATCGATCAATGTTAAGAAAATAAACCCATTAAGGGAGTTGATGCATCCAACTTACATTTTTCAGGCCCAACTTGGCAATAACCTGCAGATGGTGCGTAGTGTCTGCTTCACCAGTAGGGTTAGCAGATGACGTTGATACGGGACCAGTGTGATCGATTAAGAATGACGTCACCATATTATCGGGCATGCGTACTGCGATGCTGTCAGGTCTACCAATGTATTTGCCGGCATATCCAACACCCAAGCTGTCTAACCATGGTCCTGGAGAAGAAATAAAAGAATAATATTGATAATTTGTTTTGTCTTTCTTTTTTATTATTCTAATAGAAAGTTTACAATTTTGTCACGAAATAATATCAAACAACAAGTAAACTCCTATTAAGTCGCTTAATCCACAAGAAACAACACTCGGAGTAACTCAAATTCTATTTTAATGTCTTAAAACAGAAAAGACCCATTGGACAATGTAGTCCTTGATATATAAATAGGCAAGATAGTCAACGATGGAATTTTTTTATTGTAATCTACACAAGTCTAGTTGACATGAGGTTAAACAGCAACATAAACATATAATTGGAAACCCCTAGTCAATGACGCTATTGCCAGTAATAAGCATGAAAAATATGTGTAAATATTAAACTAACCTTTGTTTACTACACAGGATATCGTAGACGGCCATACGGCATTCATGAAGGCCCACAACATCTCACCGAATTGTTCTCGTCCAGCGGCCAGTTGGTTTACATTGGATATCCACATAGACATTGGTCTGTCTTCAGCGAGTTTCTTAGTTGAGTATGCTCTCTAGACCCAATAAAGGTAGACAAATAAAATATAATTATTCAATAGCTAGCAAAAGAAGTCAAAAATTCTTCAAAGCAAGATCTCTTTTTATTAACAACATAGACGATACATGTATATCAATTAACAACGGACGAATTGCCGCTAAGCATTTTGTCCGGTGCGGTAAGGATGCTGCCGTCATAAGACGAAATGTTAAAAAAAAAAAAACTAATATATTGAATCATAGTAGATTATCTACTTTTGTAGTAATTGTATAATGCTACCATTTATACACGATACACATTTTTGAGACAGTTTAGGTAATAATAATAATAATAATAATAAGGATTTTTAAAAAATCCCAAAACGAAACGCGTATTATACTTCGCAACACATTCATGAACTTTTATGGTATTTCAATATCGTATATGTTGAAGCATTGTTTTTCAATCATTTTGCTCTTGAGAACACTTGAAATAAATTCTATATCTCAAGAAACTCTTGACATAAAAAAGATTATACATATTTATTAATCTTTTTCTTTCTTTTTCATTGAATAAGAAATTCTGAAAAACCATAGAACTGTCTTTGAAGGACTTGGCAATGCTAAATCCATTAGATGCTACAAAAAGTTTATAAGAAATTTCATCTTAACAAGACCTTGTTTGAACCAAATTCCCATACGATTTCCTATTAAAGGCTCCTTTTTGCATAGGATCTCCCTATTACGTACAGGTGCAAGTATTTCGAATAGCTATGCGTGTATAATTGTTTCTGATTTAATAATAATTGTTGAGGAGAGCGCAGGTGGGCAGGCCACATTGTTCGAATGCCTGACACACAACTACCCAAAAAACTGTTTTGCAGTGAATTGACAAAAAGCAAGCGCACACAAAGTGAGCAGGAAAAGCGCTTCAAAGATACACTCAAAGCCTCACTGAAGTGCTTTCAGATCAATCCCTGGGAAATGCAAGCACAGGACCGGTCTGCCTGATGTAGCTGCACCAACAGAAGTGCCACCTTCTACGAACTGAACTGGTTCGCAGGAGACCCAGAAAAACTTGAGTTGCGCAAGTCCAGAGCCAACTCCTTGCCTTCATTCCCAGCAGACCGCCATTGCCCGACCTGCGGCAGAACTTTCCGAGCGCACATCGGCCTGATCGGCTGCGGCCGGACGCCCCGTAATCCATCTTCTCCCATGTGATGCCCTTGATCGCCGTCGAAACGACGGACGAACATTACATAATTACTGCTATATGCATATGGTCAAACAATCTATATAATGTAACAATCAACTTACTTCCACTGATTCAGGGAATTTTACTGCAGCCGCCAATACATAAACAGTATCTGTTGGAATACCAACTATCCCTCCTCGGTTCATGATTTCTGAAAAAAAATGTGGTGAAATGTCGTTTTAAATTTATTTGATACAACACAGAACAATTCTGTTTTGTTTATTTTTTATCCAATTGTTATTAACCACCAGTTTAATTATGCTAGTTTTGATGTTTAGCTCCCGATCAGGTCAGATCTTTTGTTTATTTTTTTTTTTTACTGTTTTTTTTGTTTTTGTTTTTGTTTGTTTTACTTTCTTTTTCAGATAGTGTATCTAGAACAATATAGGCAATGTAAATACTAGGATGTGATTTGGAGAAGATTTGGCTGCTATTTTTAACAGCTTGAGTGACCACGCAGACAGAACTATAATCTTAACCTTGCTCATCCCCGTGAAGAAATTTCAGGTTGCGGAGGGAAAATTCAGAGATTTTTGCGGGGAAAATTGTTATTAGGCTGAAAATTCATTTACCATTGTTTGCAATATTTTTTTTTATTAAGCATATTTTACTTATATTAATTTTAAGGATAATAATACTAAATCAATATAAAGCTGTTAATATTGTGCAATAAATTGCATTTACACCGGACGATTTTTTTTTTATCGTATGTAGGGATGGAGAATTGGGAAATAGGGATGCTGAACTGGTAAAAGGTACAAATACAGAAAAATGAAACGGTTATGAAACATTCCTTCCCTATTTCAAAGATGAACTGTATTGCCTACCCATGTTCTATGCGGCTCCGTGGCCTGAGCCACTGAGTAATGGAGGTGTAGGCGTATGTCAGCTCTGATCGAGCAGACCTTTAGGGACCAGCTGCAAAGGTTGTGAAGATTCGAAACCGAAACCACATTTTTGTTCATTGTCAGATGGATTTCCGGTCTTTCGTTTCCGACTCTCTGTTCTCGGATGATTTGACCTCGGAGACCTTCTGTGGTCGTGGAAAGGTTAATCCTTTGTTTTAGGATTGACCTACTTTAGTTGCCAAACTATATACATATACCCAACGAGAGGTTTGTTGAGCCTCTTTGATATCAAGAGCATCTCGGCCAAATGGAAAAAAGAGGGGCAACACACTGCTTATACTCTTTGTTCGACGACAAAATTCACATCCTATGACCTTCTCTAGCACGCTGCACGGCTTCGCTTTCAAGCAAACAGTTTGCCCTAACACACACACACTCATTCATCTAAGGACACGCGAGCTGTTGTCATCCTCTTTAGGCCAATAAACTCCCTGGCTACTACTAAAAGCCTTGCCTTGTATTTCTGACCCAACGCACCAATAAAAGCTATAAACAGTATTCTTCTCTTCGATGTTTATTATTACGCTGTCTCATCGACTTCGACAATTTAATAGTAACATAGCCTGTTACATTTGGTGACTCCGACGTGATTCGAACCTTCGTTACTTTCGACATCTCATCCCAATCCTAACAGAAACTATTACTACAGACCTATACAATTACTAGTTATGCTTATCAGAATAACTGTGAAGGTGGGAATGGAAAGATCGACAAATTTTATTAAATAAGTTCCTTACCCGCAATCGCTTTAACTCCGGATTGTTTTTGGGCATCTGCCCAGAAGGCTTTGTGACCCTGAGAATGGAGGTAACTGACTTCTATGATTGGGTTTCCCATTGGGAGTATATCTCGCCCCCAAACAGCCTTTAAAGCAGAAGCTAAGAAACCATAAATACAAACAGCAGTAAATAGAAGCACCACGATTATTTCATATGCTTCATATGAAGGCACCGCTAATATATTTAGCAAAAATGCCAATGCGATAAGTTCGAAAAGGAAAGTGATTAGGAACCAAGTCTTGCTTACAACTAGAGAAAGCCCTATAAGAAGTAGAAGAATAACCATGTATGAAATGCTCCCCACACACATGGCCACGGAATTGTCCAGACCCAATGTCCCAAGACTACGAGCAGTTCCAAGAATTAGCCACATGGAACTAAATATAATGAACGAACAGCTTTCGAATGTAAGTCCACGAGCAAACCCTATACAACCCACGGTAAACTGTGCCAGCCCGCCAAGTACAGTTGTCCATGGCATGGAGAGGAGATTGAAATTGGCAGGAATCCACAAAATAGATAAGGCAGAAACTGCATTGACGGCAAAGCCGATGGTATCAAGCTCAATATACTTGGAATACCCCATGTCGGAAAATTCAGTAGAGAACAGGCCGTCACCATCTTGTTCGGTGTCCCGTTTGTATAAACGTTTTGCACAGCAGCTAAGATGTTTTTTAAGGCTCTGTTGTACTTGAGCTCGATCAAATGGGCGTCGACCCAATGGAAGTTTATAAGGGGTTTGTCTCATTCGGCTCATGTGAGCAGCAAGTCCATAAAGAGAAAACAAAAAGCAAACCCAACCCATACCACCAAGGAAATGGCCTTGGACACCATCAACACAAAAGGCAATGCAGAAGATACATAGTAAGATATTCTGTAGAGCATGGAACATTTCTCGAGCTATGGAAATCAAGCTGGCCAACAAAAATGTCAAAAGGAAGAAGATAAAGACAGCTAATAATGGTAAGTCATTTGTGCCAGAAAAATGATTAAGTGCTAGGTTGTATGCTACTGCACACCAGAATGTACCATACAGGGTAAAGTAGCAACCACAGTAAGGGTCGTTCCTACGTAAAGCCACAATGCCGCACACAGCTTGAAAAAATCCCGCCGAACCGACCCACATAAAAGCATTATTGGCAACCGTTGTAGCTCCAGTCACGTGACTAGCAAAAACTGCAAACACTATTACTTCCATTGAATACCCTACAATAGTGTAATCGTTTGAGATGTCTGGATCAGATGATTTTCTTTTCTGCATGGTCTTGAAATCCCCCCCTTTAAATTTATTAACCAGCTTTTGGCACATCATATACACAACTAATGCAGAAAGTAGGACGTAATACGCTCCGGCACTCATATGTACAGGACGCCATAAAGAGGCTATTTCAAAAATGGTGGACAAAAAAAGACCGAAAGAAAGAACTGCAGTAAAGGTTGCTTGATGCAAGATAGATCCAAAGACAAAGATAAGGAATATGAAGAAGAAAGCTCCATATCCAGGAAATAGAGCTTCATTTGCTGCATTGGACCAAATGGCAGGTGGCCTCGAGATATCTCTGGTGACATTGAAAACACCAACCGCAGCCCACATCGAACCTAGACATAACAGTAAGCCTCGTAACAAGGAGTCTTCAACATCTCCTGCCGTAATGCCTGAAAAAAAAGAAAAAAGAAAAACAATTTTATAAAAATGATGTTAAAAGCTTTCAGAGTCTTTATTTGGAAAGGGAAACTTGAATTAACGACAGCTACCTACGATCAAAATAACTAGTCTTCATTTAAACCTCAAAGTAACTATGTGGTAAGAAGCTTGCTTCCCAACCACGTGTTTCCGGGTTCAGTCACACTGTGTGGCAACTTCAGCAAGTATCTTCTACTACAGCCACGGGCCGACCAAAGCCTTGTGAGTGGATTTGGTAGACGGAGACTGAAAGAAGCCTGTCGTATATATATATATATATATATATATGTATATATA
>NC_068998.1:18873514-18880123 GCF_001194135.2 Octopus bimaculoides | reverse complement strand
TGTGTGTGTGTGTGTGTAAAGGCTTTGGATGACTCAAAACTAAGATGCCGTACAGTGGAATTGAACCAGGACCCACGTATTAAGAGACGAAATTCTTAACAACGCAGCCACAATTATATGCCCCTTAACTTATTTTAATTTTGCTTTTTTCCGCCATCCTTGATGCAGTATAAATTAACCAAATGTAAGCAAATTAACCAAATAGAAGCACATGTATGAACTGCTAATTTAACGGTAAATTTTCAACTACTGCGATAATTATTAACTGGTAAATTGAAAGGTAAATGTGTATTTTATATACCTAGGACTTGCTACCTCATTGTTTTTTGTCAAGAGTTTCACCGCCAGTCGTTCGTTATGTCAGTCAACACACATACCCTGACACACCATTCCACTGTCGTGGCCGTAAAGACGGAAAGTTGTCGATGCATCATGTTAGGATATAATCAGAATTAAAAGTGAAAGAATGAAAGTGAAACAATACTATATCACATTACAATATAGATGTTATTCTTTCACTTTTGACATGTAATACCGAACCAGTGCCAATGTTGTATTGTTTTAATCCAAATGAAAAAAATTACATGTTGACACTCAGGAGGTCTGATATTATTACCATGTAAAATTTGATTTGATTTGATTTGGTTGAGCTGTTTGAGAATGCATTGAGGACAGACAAAGGATTTTATGTGTGTGTGTGTGTGTGTGTGTATGTGTGTGCATATGTGCATGTATATATATGTATATACATATGTTTACATATTTACATATACATATATATATATATATATGCATATGTGTGAGTGTGTGTGTGAGATATCAATATAAAGAGCAATAATAGAGACATCGAGAAAGAACAAGAAATAACCTCCATGGATATTTTACTTACCAGAACCTAAAATGAACGTTGATAAAAGAAGGAAACCCACTCCATAACTAACATTCTCCGCAATAAGGCGTCCATTAAACGGAGTGAAACTGTAGATACACAGCAAAACAAAAGCCAGAAAAGTAATATAGAGACATGCTATGGTCGCAGACGACGGACGTATCGCCGCCATGTTACATTTTCACGCGATTTTTCACGCTACTTCTGTTTATGCCTCACTCTTTGATCTCTGCAATATACGAAGAAATATATAGTTAAGATTCCATCACTTGTTTCTTTAGAGATAAATGGTAAATTGTAAGAAGGAATTGAACTGCCTACAATATCTAAATTTTCTAATCTGGCAGAAAGATGCAGTCTTCACAATACAACAAATCCTTCGCCTTCTGAAAAATGACCGACTTGCTTTCACTATGTATTGGTTAATTGTTAATTACGAATTGGATATATCTATTTTTTCAGATCATTTTCCTGGTTGCCAAGAACAAGAACGCTATGTTCCCGGAAATATTTTATTTGTTACCGATTCTTGCATGACTTTGCTGGGTGTACAAGCCTTAATGTATTGTCAGCAGAAAACAGTCACGTAGAACAAACATTGCAAAGTAAATAATCGTTATGAAACGTTTCCTTACCCCTCTTCTCGCGCTCTCTCTCCCTTTCTTTAATTTCTTTCTTTCTTTCTTTCTTTCTTTCTTTCTTTCTTTCTTTCTTTCTTTCTTTCTTTCTTTCTTTCTTTCTTTCTTTCTTTCTTTCTTTCTTTCTTTCTCTATCTCTCTCTCTCCACACACACACACACGTATATACATACATACATACACACACATACATGCATACATATACACATACATACATATATATATTCTTTTATTCGTTTATACATTTCAACCCTATTACTGTGACCATGCTGGAGCACCAATAGTGTAATTTCAATGGTGAATCTTATCTAATTGGCTTTTGGGGAAAGAGGCAGCTCGACACTGCTGCCCTCTTTTGAGTTTCCTGCTTTGATATAGGTTCATTCCCTTATAGAATCAGCATAGTTTCCTGGTCCCTTGTTTTGAAGGTTCTCAGAATCCATCTGGTCATTCGCCTGCACATGGCCACCATCTAGGTGGCGTGTACGTGAAACGAGGCATCAGTCCCCAGATCACGCACTGTACGTGACTCTGGGCTTGCAGCTTGTGAGCACCAATTAGCTACTAGCGGGAACCTATACATACATACATACATACATACATACATACATACATACATACATATATAGTTTTGCCCATTTTCATGAGAAGTCGCTACTAGTTACTTTTGGAGTCTTCTTTGAGCAGTCAGATGTCAGTTTATCTGGAAAGAAACAATGCTGTTATTAATAAGAAGGGTTGAAATTAACGTATGCAAGATTTCACAGCCTTAGCATCACTCCTTCATAGCTAGCTTATGAACTTTTCAGCCCACGCCCGTATGCAGAACAAGCTCCTAGAATATTTTCTCTCAGCAATATTGTTTATATTTATAATCAGCTTCATTACATTCTATTACAATATATATTTTTAACTCGTACTACTGTCAACTGAGTAGAATATCATGACTGAGGAGGTGTAATAAAATCGAAACATATCAGTCACTTTCACTATCAGACACATATCAGTTTAAGTACCATTTGATCTATCTACTGTCTTTCATTGTACATTTTAAACAAGCATGACTGTGAGGTTAAAAAGTTAGCTTTCAACCACGAGGTTTCTGGTTCAGAACCACTGTGCGGCACTTTGAGCAAGTGTCTTCTGCTATAGTCCCGAGCTGACCAATGTTCTAAGGGTGAATTAGGTAGATAGAAACTGAAAGTAGACCGTCATGTTTATATGCGTGAGTGTGTGTTTGTAGGTCTTTGTGCTTGTCCCCCTACTGCTTGAAAACCGGTGTTGGTTTGTCTACGTCCTTGTAACTTCGCGGTTCGGGTTCGGTAAAAGAGAGCAATGAAATAAGTACCAGACTTTTATATCCTTGTATTAGATATATAACATGACGACAGGGGGTGGGGAGGAAGTATATACACGACGCACTTCTATTAATATTACACGAGACTCAACGCTCTATATCAAAGGCTCACAGTGAACTGCTACCTACACGAACTGCCAACCTTTTAGGCATTTGAGGGATGGTTCGGGATCCTTCCACAACACAGACTTTTAAAAAATAAATACTAGGATTGATTTATCCGCTACACCCTTCAAAGCGGTGCCCCAGCATGGTCACAGTCCAATGACAGAAACGAGTAAAAAGTAAAAGAACGACCTCGTGTTTAACAACTGGCACGACCACCATGAGAACTTTTTAACCATACATCCCTCCATGTTACCTTTATGGTTTTGGAAATGAGATGAACATCATGATAACCCTATTTCGTCCTAATTCTTAAACATACTCGGTCTTTGTGCCGAGCTAAACAGAAATTGCACTTCTCTTACATTTTGGTGGGATTCTAAGTTTGAGCCCTTCTTGGTCAATATACATTTTATTTTATGAAAAGTAACTGTAATTTCAATTGCAGACTAGAGTCTTGAGAAACATTGACAGCATGTGCTACTTGCCTTTGATAAAGTACTTGAAGATGAGAAGTAGCGGCAAACCACCTCGGAGGCTTCTATATTATCACTCCACCACCTGAAGAGATTGCTACCAAGTCTTATCCAGATCCCACTTACTGTCATTTAAAGAAATGGAAGTTACATTAGACGATATAGTGCTGGATGTTCTATGTCTACAGTTGAAGTTAGGTTATGTACGGAATGCCTTTCATTTTAGGTCTGCTCGATCAAGGCTGACCTGGCTGCTAAGCAACAGCAATAATGTCATCAACAACGAAAGTTGTGGTAGCGAGCGAACGGCTCGGTAAGATTTGAAAAAAAAAAAAATGTTTAGTCTATTGTGCTTATATTATCCAGAGTAAACTTATTTACAAGTGTTGCAAACTTGATGTTTGCTGATTTATTTATTTTTCAATTTTATTATATTTATCTATTTCATTTTTATTTCTTTAAATACCACACAGACAGATGAGAGCAGATACCTGTAAAACTCATTTATGGCGGTTACACCGAGCAGAACATAATAAGCATCATATTTCACCAAGACTCATTGAGATAGAGTATTTCAATTGTTCAGCCTACGCGTTACATGTAGTTTAATAGATTGCAAGTAAAGTGAAACGTAACTAGCAACTATGAGCTACAGTATTATTCTTAATTGTAATTACAAAATTGCCAAACGTCTAATGCGACAGTATTACAGACGGGATGCCAAGTGTATGAGTGAATGACAAATCATATTAGATTTGCTCCCCGCATCCCACAAAATACATTTTATTTCCACAGAAAGTAGGTGTTTGTCTTACGCGAGAGTGCGTCTTATACACTGGCAAATGCAGAATTCTAGTTTTAGTACTCCATATAACACCTCATAACTTTTTATTATTTTTTTGAATTTTCAGAAAATTTTTTGTGAATTTGTATTCTACATACGATAATTCATACGATTATGAAAAAAAAAACTTGAAAGACCCCAGTACCAGCACTACAGCCAGAGAAAATGATCATGCCGATACCAGTAGTACCAGCGAGGCTAGCGGCCCCACACCCAACATTACCAGCGACGGCACCCACATCACCGACGGCACCCACATCACCGACGGCAGTCACATCACCATCGGCGACAATAGCACAAACCCTATGGCCAGGGACGACCACCGCTACGACGACAACCACAACGACAGCAACCACAGCGGCATTGCCGGACCCGCGCATCGTAATGGTAAGAGCACTGAAGGTAGCCTTAACAACACCGGTGGCAACAACAACATCCCCAGGCCCAGAGCCAACCAAAGATGCATCAGTAATGCGAAAGCAACCAACACCCAAGCCTAGAAATATATCAGGGCTGACGGGACGGCGTTGAAGCGACGCCTCTACAACCACAGGTCCTCCTGCAGGGTCCCGGAAAGACGATTCCATGTGTGGCGCCGCAAAGATGACGGGCTCCATAGGATATCAAGTAGAAGATCTTAGAACAACCAGGACCCTATATCAACGGGAGCATACGCTGTAAGCTTTGCATGGCCGAGCGAGACAGGATACTCAAAGATTCACTGAGACCTGAATCACTGAATACTCGTCAAGAAATCTTCACACCATGCATCCATTTCAAGTGCTGCATGTGCAAGCATGGGATTGCCCATTCGCTAACTAAGCCCGGAAGAGTTCTGTCGATCCAAAAACAGTCCAAAGAATAAATCTCTTGTTCCCCTTTCCCGGCCTACAAATAGCTGGTCTAGAGGGAGATAACCCGTTCTCACTAACGCCGGACTATTTATTCTTTGTTGAACAAATGACCATCGATCGCAACAGATTCCTGCCCCCCAGAGTCGGCTGCGAGGCTACAGCCTTCGTGCATGCGAAACCATTGGTCTACGACCAGACATTAACTTTATTATTTTAATACACTCATGCATATGTATACATACATATACATATATACACATATATATGCATATATACGTACATGTACATATAAATACATACATACACACACACAGAGACACACACATGCACGCACACACACACACACACACACACACACATGAATGTATGTAAATCTGGCACTTATTTTATCGACTTCAAAAGGATGAAAGGCAAAGTCGACCTCAACGGAATTTGAACTTAGAACGCAAAGACGGACAAAATGTCGCTAAGCATTTTGCCTGGCGTACTCACGATTCTGCCAACTCGCCGCCTTAGATCGCTTCATCATTGCCAGTGATCTACTGTAGCCTGCAATCGCGAGGCCTAACGATACACCTCTCATCGTTCTGTCTCCTGCTTTGAGAAAGCACACAGAGCTGACCTCGAGGATAAATGAAGAATGAGGAAGAACTATGACACAGCAGCACTAAATCCACAATAGAATTTCCTTTGCAGTCGATGAGACTGCGTCTGCCTGTTCCGTGTTGGCATCGGCAGCCAACAGCGAGATTGCATATACAGTTGCTGTCATGAATCTTCCTTCGCGAAGCCAAGCCTTTGATGGTGACTCCCACGCGACGAACATACCTGGCCATGAGCCGAGTTGAGTAAAAAAAAAATCATTCTTTGAACATTGTTGTAATTGCTGTTATAGTTGTTGCTAAGTAAGCCTAAATTCAAAGATATTCAAGTCCAGTAATAGAAGTAGATAGCAGGAAAAGGGTACTCTAAAGTCCAAGAAGCAGGGCCAAGACACTATAAGTTACTTTCCACTCTCATTTAGCTGAAAAACAGAGGAATGTCGTCACCTTGCGTATCCTCCCAACCCTACATCACACCAATAACACTCCCATCACTGTTCAAGCTTTAGTCGAGCACATCAAATACCAAAATGATTAAATAATTCCAACCCGTTTCTTTTAAGTAAAAGCTACCGAAGATAACATTTTCCAAATGCATCCATTACTTTTTTTTTTAATGTAAGATAGATGTGATTTAAAGATTTGGCTGTTATTTTTAGTGAGTCGAGTGACCACGTAGAGGTTTGGTGGTGTATCATAGTGGTTTAGTCATATATCAGAGTCGTCAAGTAAGGAAGTAACTTGTATGATGTACCTGACTCAGGCAACAAGAGAGTAGGTTGTTCTCCAACACACACACACACACACACACACACACACACACACACACACACACACACACACA
>NC_068998.1:18870616-18873236 GCF_001194135.2 Octopus bimaculoides | reverse complement strand
ACATACATACATTTCTTTTGCTTTGTTGCTTTTATTTTTTTATTTTTTTTCTACACCTGTCTACGTCACAACATCTATTTCACACGTTCCTCTGTTACACACTGCTTTCAGCCTCCTTTTCTCTCTGCATCCTCACTTTACCTGTGTTTGTGATGGGGTGGGGGAGAATAAGGAGTATGGATCGCTGTCGGTTTCGACGATGAGTGTTCGGTTGTTTTTCTATCAACTTAAACTGCTTCTTCATTGAATTAGCTTATAAGTGACTGAGTATTCCACCGAAACGTGTACCCTTGACGTGATTCTCAGGCAGAATCAGTGTGACAAGGCTGAACCTTTAAATTACAGCTATAACTCAGGCTTCCACACACTTTGCGTCTACCCAACTTCATTAATGATATATTCTACTCAGTTGGCATGATTTCGGAGTCATCTCCTTATATAGAAATCTTACCAACTGAAAAGAATATTCTTCACTGAGGAGTTTTAATAACACTGAAACATGCCTGTTGCGTTTTAAAAGACAAAACCATTCCAAACTACATCGTCTTTATCTAGTAACATTTTCGACTAGTTGATTTCATTTGAGTTTTCTTCTTTGTTCGATGTGGTTAGAATTTAAGCAATCTTAGAGATATTTTTTGTCTATTGATTGCATGGATAATCTTAGCTCTTCGAAGTTTTTCAACTCTTGATACGATATCATGTAAGATCCTACTACATATATAGCAATATAACAACACATGTGCCGCTGGTGATTTCTTCTTCTTCTTCTTCTTCTTCTTCTTCTTATTATTATTATTATTATTATTATTATTATTATTATTATTATTATTATTATTCTTCCTATTCTTCTTCTTCTTCTTCTTCTTCTTCTTCTTCTTCTTCTTCTTCTTCTTCTTTGGACTTTTCCCTTTCTTCTTTCCGACGAAGAGCTATGCTCGAAACGTTAACTCTCTCCTCCTTTCACCGAGCGTCATGCTAATGAACTTCTTGTACACGTCCTCACGTTCGTTGTTTTCCTTTTTTTCGTTTTTTATTCGTTTATTTGAACTGACTATATATATTCATGTCAAGTAGTGTCCAAGAGATTGGAAAAAGACACTCAGGAGGCCTCCACAATGACGGGAAGACGATTCAATTAAACGATTAGGGCCAAAATGTAACAGAAGAGCGCAAACGAGAAAGAATTGGAAATGCATTGTGCCCAGCAGTGTGTAACAACATCCGAAAGTCTGGTCGATATAGGTGATACATACATATGTAAATATATATGCACACACATATATAATTTTATATATGTATATATATATATATATACAGCACATTGAATGTCCACGTTAGTGGTCAACGTCATATATAAAAATATATATATATATATATATATATATAGATAGATAGATAGATAGATATAGATAGATATAGATATAGATATAGGAGTGGCTGTGTGATAAGTAGCTTGCTTACGAACCACATGGTTCCGGGTTCAGTCCCACTACGTGGCACCTTAGGCAAGTGTCTTCTACTATAGCCTCGGGCCGACCAAAGCTTTGTGAATGGAATTGGTAGACGGGAACTGAAAGAAGCCCGTCGTATATATGTATATATGTGTGTGTATGTGTGTGTGTGTATGCCAGTGTGTGTGTGTGTGAGTGTGTGTGTGTTTGTGTGTGTTTGTGTGTCTGTGTATGTCCCCCAACATCGCTTGACAACCGATGCTGGTGTGTTTACGTCCCCGTAACCTAGCGGTTCGGCAAAAGAGACCGATAGAATAAGTACTAGGCTAACAAAGAATAAGTCCTGGGGTCGATTTGCTCGACTAAAGGCGGTGCTCCAGCTTGGCCACAGTCACATGACTGAAACAAGTAAAAGAGTAAAAGAGTATAGGTATGTATATACAAGCGCATAAACATATATGTACGAATACATGTACATATGTGTGTGTATTACTCTCTTTCTGTCTCTCATATACTAACAATACACGTATATACTCAACCACATACACGAACATACAACTACACGCGCACACACACTCTCTCACTCATAGTTACATAAATGTTTTAATTTCGATAAACTAATGAACATTCCATCCAAGTTACTCTCAATATCTGTTTTCAGTTGTGACTCACAGCTACTTTCTGTTATAACATCTGCATCTTCTTTCTCATCCTTTCAACACCTCTTCCTGCCACCTCTCTTTCTCTACCCACCCCACCTCTCTCTTTCTTTCTCTCTCTTCTTCACTTTCTCTCCCTTTCTCTCTCTTCCTCTCTATCTGTTTCGCCTGCTCACATCCACTCGTTACTTTTCAACTTTTCATTTTGCTTTTGTACTGTTCTTTCTGTTTGACACTCACTCTCTCACTCTCTCTCTTCCTTTCTTTCTCTTTCTGTTTCTTTCTTCTTTTTATCTCTTAGTTTCTTTCTCTCCCTCCCTGTCTCTTTCTCTTTCCCTCCCTCCTCTCTTTCCACTTTCTCTGTACCGGTCTTTCTCTTTCTCTTTCTTCTTTCTCTTTCTTCTTTCTCTTTTCGCGCCTACGTCCCCTTTTCTCAGACTTTCTGTGGCACACTACTTTATTTCTTTCAACATTTCAAAGTTTTAAGATTATAATTTTAAAGTCTAA
>NC_068998.1:18862343-18867142 GCF_001194135.2 Octopus bimaculoides | reverse complement strand
AAAAAAAAAAAAAAAAAAAAAAAAAAAAAAGAAAGAAAGGAAAAGAAAAGAAAAGAAAAGAAAGACAGGAGAACGGGATGGACATGTTGGACGAAGTAGGTTGTCATATATTATTACTAATCCTGAAAAACTAGAAGGTGATGGTCATGGTTTCAAAATGTTTTTATTGAGTCTACCCAATCAGGATGGAATTGCGATTAGACAACGCCGTATACTCTTCTGTATGTAGGTTCTTTGGTATATATGTGTGTTAGTATACTCTGCATACACACATACAACACACACACTCACACACACTAAACTACCCGCCCCCCGCCGCTATACACACAAAGAACTCCTCAGTGTTGGTAGTGAATTACTAGTTTCACTTCCTCAGAATCGTATTCTTTAAGCAAATAAGTCAGTTATAGGGGGAAAGGAGGAGGGAAACAGACAGACAGACAGACAGACAGGCAGACAGATAGATAGATAGATAGATAGATAGATAGATAGATAGATAGATAGATAGATAGATAGATAGATGTGTTTGCGTATAGTTCTCTTTAGAACGTAGGGCTTAAAACGAAGGGGCATAACTTTTCCCAATTTGTGATGGAATAAATAAACCAATACAGATATATCAAATACGATACAAAATAAGTTCTTGATTTATTGAAATTATCTCCATCAAACTCTAGAGGATGTATCATAATTACCAAACGGCAATTATGACCAGCTCCACCTGAGAAGGGGAGATAATCAGAAGAATCAAGAACTCTTCGAAACTGACATGCCATTGCGGAAAAGGAGAGGTTTCTTGCTTGGAGATAAGATGATACTTATGGACATGTATTTCTGTCTCAATATTCGTCATCTGCACGATAACCACTAACTTTATCTCCAGTATCATAGGGATATAAGTCCCGTGCAAAAGAAAGGGTGGAATACATTAAGGTCAGGATAATTTGCATGATTTAAACAAAAATGAACTAAGAGAGATAACTCAGAGCGGCCGGCGGGATGTATTTGAACAACATAAACAAATATAGGTATATTAAATATCATGCAACATAAATTTTGATTCATCAACATTATCTCCGTCCCTTGGATGCTGGAGATAAGATTATCGTACTGATTATGGCTATTAAACCAACATCACATGTCCACGGATTTCCTCTTATTTCCTGACAATAAGCCGATCGTTTTCCTTAAAGACATCTTAGTTTTGGAGAAATTCTTGTTTCTTGAGATTATCTCCCCTTCTCAGGTGGAGCTGGTCTTAATTACCATTTGGTAATTAATACTCTTGAGATGAATACATCGAGAATTTATGTTATATGGTTTTTGATATACCTATATTTGTCTATGTTGTCTAAATTCATGCCACTAACCACTTTGAGCAATTTCTCTTAGCTCATTTTTGTTTAAATTATGGAATAAATAATCCTAGAATAATAAGCAATTTTTCGATCAAAATTAAAGGTGCCTTTACTAGAAGGTATTACTTTGCAGTTTTTGTCTCATCCACGTTTATTAAAAACAAAATTTGCTCATATGGACAATATGCGGTAAGCGTATCAAGAAATAAACTTTTTCATTTATTGGACATAATGTGTGCTTATAGGTAATTTAATTGTTAATATAGATTAATTTCTATTAAGTATTGAGGTTGATAATCGACTGTTTCCTCCCATCAAAGTTTCTGGACATGTACCTATTTAAGAAATTATATACGGTCAAAACTAATATATTAAAACTAATAAACTGGATTATAGTACATCTATACATGATGTAATGGTTTTTTTTTTTTAATTAGCTCTCCAAATCGAGATACGTGTTATATATTGCTATATATTGTATAACTGGTACATGTAGCGTATTATACATAGTTTTTATAAATTATATATAATTTTGAAAATGAATAAACAGTAAATTACTTTTTCTTAAAAGCGAACAGATAAATAGCAAATGTCCTGTCAAACCGAAAATTGTCATCTTCAATCAATCAAATTTACATGCGAACAGAAAATTTCAGGCCAACTCTATGTTAAATGATTGAGAAGACTTGAAGACCAGGGAAATGTTACGCTGAAGAGAAGAGTTTTGTTGCATAAGATCAGAAAGAAAAAGGAAGACATGATTCCAACAGACATTAACCAGCTGTATCGACTGAACCGTACCATAGCCGGAATTGACTACCCGTGTATTTTTTCCATGACGTTAAGGACTCATAACGTTCTCCATCAAGTGTACACCGTTCCCAAATTATAATTAGTGCGAAGATTACTAATGAAATCCTTCAATGTCTTCTAAAACGGAAATATTCGACTTAATTCAATAAAATATGTCAAGTTTGATTCAATGAAAGTAATAGAACGAGACGGGAAACAAAGCCAAACAGAAAATTAATCTGAATTCACCAAAATATTCACAGCCAAATCATTGATGACAGAAACCTAACTGAACTGAATGATATTTGAATGAAAGATTGAATGACCTTTAGAGAATATATGATATGTTAAAAGGATAAAATAGGACAACCTACTATTTCTTGTTCCATAACAATATTCCCTCGATTACTATTTTCAGCAAATCATAGAGTTGTTCAAAATAGACGTTAGAAAGAGCTAAATGCTGCAATGTCTTAAACCAACAATAATCTTACCAGAAATAAAGCAGTCGTCCTCACAGACCAATGCACAGATGAATTTTTTTAACGAAACGTTTTAAAGAGATTTTATCCATTCTGCCCTCGATTAATCTTGACTTTTGTTTCTATTTATTTCCGAAGCTTTGAAAACTGAAACATCTCTGATCTGACATCACAGTACATATTTGGAAGAAAGAAATTTAGAAACAATGAATATATTCCAATAATTTAAATAAAAATGTGTATGGATACAGGAAAATATATTTGATTCCATTCACTTTGGTGTTAAACAAACTGGTTAATAAATATAATATTCACTACTACATCGACTTTTTTCATTTCCTTTATTTCAATCTTTTTGTGAATTTGTAACACTGAATACATGTACATATATACATACAAAAATATATGCGTATACATATATATATACATAAATATATGCATATACACACAAACAAACGTATAGATAGATAGATAGATAGATAGATAGATAGATAGATAGATAGATAGATAGATAGATAGATAACTCGGTCTAGAGTTCTGTTTCTCGAGAGTCTCCACTATATGTAGCCACCTCTTTAGACCAATCAAACGTATCTAGTAAACTGCCTTGCTAAAAACACTAAACATATTTATTTATGAGATTTGGGATATATTACTGGGATTTCTTTCTCGAAAGCTTTAGCTATATAAATGGAAGGGCGGGTCATATAGTTGACGTCGAAACCACGTTGCATACTCGACTCCATTGCTGCTTCTTTCGCCTCAACTCACGTTTTGTCTTGATCTTGCCATAGTTATCTGTTACAAACTGTTTGATACTATTGTCATTTTATTTGAATCTTTTACAAACACAAAACTATAAGAGACTCGTGGCTGGTACTTTGAGTCCTGAATAGGAAGAGGTAAAAGCACTATATATAACGTGTCTTAATGAAGCCTCGTAAACATACATCGTTATATATGGGGTGTAATTAAGTACATAATAGACAATACAAAACTGTTATCAAGCTAACAACTCTTTTTCAGTTATACTTACAACGATCAGAGCCACAACCAAGGACTGAACCCACGCATGTTAGGCGTGAAACACATATTTAATGCATCGTTTATATTTACCATACTGAATTGCATGAATTTGTGTTCGCACATTTTTACTAACAATAATATATCTATGCATCTATATGTATACGTGTAACTATATTGTATCTGTGTGTGAATGAGCAGCTTAGTAGGTACATGTAAATATATTTACATGTCTGTATGTATATCTACTCATCCAGATCAATCTAAACATTAAAATTGCATGAAAAATAGCATAAATGCATAAATATATTCATGCATTTCCATAGACATGTATACATACATGTATGCATGTATATATATGCATGAATAGATATATACATGCGTACATGCATGTATGCATACTTCCATCAATACATTCATACATCCATAGATTCATATAGAGAGGTAGACAAACAGACAGACAGACAGACAGACTTCGAGTGCCGTATGGTGTTATCCAGACAACATCTGATAAACAACAGTATTTAGAATAAATATAGCAACTAAATAATCAAAAGGGAAAAGTACAACATCCTACGGATCTGTAGTGAACAACTCCTCAAGAAATATTTATTCTCTGATGACCCCAGAATTGCTAAACTAGCGTACCTCCTCATCCAAAACCAGGAAGTGGAATATTTTGCACAAAAAATAAGTTGATATGCATAGTTATACTTTCTTTTTAGATAATACTGACATTGAATTGAAGCGTAGAATATTTTCGAGTCATGATTAATATATGGCGTCATATATTAAAGATTGTGAAGGCGCATGGCTCAGTAGTTAGAGCATCGGGATCACAATAATGAGGTAGTGAGTTCGATTCCCAGACCGAGCTGTGTGTTGGTTCTTGAGCAAGACACTTTATTCCACTTTGCTCCAGTTCACTCAGCTTTAGAAATTAGTTGTGATGTCACTGGTGCCAAGCTGTATCAGCCTTCGCCTTTCCCTTGGATAACATCGGTGGCGTAAAGTGAGGAGGCTGGTATGCATGGGCGACTGCTGGTCTTCCACAGACAACCTTGCCCGGACTTATGCCTCGGAGGGTAACTTTCTAGGTGCACTACCATGGCCAGTCATGACCGAAGGGGGTCTCAGCATATAT
>NC_068998.1:18859681-18862203 GCF_001194135.2 Octopus bimaculoides | reverse complement strand
ATATATAAGGCTTTACACATTTATTCAAAGCCGAAATTTTCCTTTTGTCGTTTCTCCAGATTTTCACGTTTCCTCTTTTAATCGCGACAAATAATTCAAAACAGACTGATAATTCAAAACAGAGTGCAATTTCATGGTCATTCATGACCAAAGTGGGTATTTATTTTAAAGATTGTGATTTCCTCGTCCAATGACCGGAGATAACTTCAAACCATCTAGTGGGCGAAAGAGTCAGTGAAACCCTTAAATACTCATGATACGACCAAAAAAAATGTCGATTATGTTATTTCTGCTTCAAAATACATTACTGGTGAATTATAAATTGGAAATGCTTTGCTCCATGCAGAAATTACTGCAGGAGCTACTTAGAGGTATTGCAAGTTCTTTTAAATCTATCAGGGTGGCGGAAAACCTTCCGTCCTGTCAACAGTTAACTCTGAGTCATAAGCGTTTAACCTCTTTGCCTGTATACTTTTCCCGAGTTGGGCAGCGAGGACTGAATTAGTCTTCGCCGGTGGACGCGTTCCATTTGCAGCCTCTCATAAACCATAACCATCTTGAACTGGTTTCAGCTGCCGTGCCCATGTTCTTGGTGGCTTTCTTTAGTGCTCTTGGTTCCAGACCAATCGTCTGCAGCTGATGGCACACCAATCTAGCTGGACTTCAATAAAGAATGAGGCCACGTGTTATCCCTTGACAAATAATACCTCCTTGACCAAGTCCTGGTATTTGATTTTCTTTAGCTGGAGAGAACTGCGAGCCTGTCCTCCCAGAGTACTGTAACATCAACCAAGATGACTCTTTATCCATTTCTGGAGACCTGGAACGTATCTAGTAGGAGTGATGTACACTACAACTTCCTCTGTGAGGAGGGGGAGGAAGCCCACTTGCATTTCTCAGTCTGTTTCCAGTGCGGTTTAAAGTTGTTGCTAAAACAAAATACTATGTCGTCCGTATGAAAGACAGCTCTGGGACAAATATAGAATATAGCTCTGTTAAGTACACACGTTAGTTTCATCACAAGGTAACAAAGGAAAAAAAAAACATTCCCAACAAAACTTCTGCCAAATGCTAACATAGCGTAATTAAGTGGTTGCGAAGCGAATTTCTTATCCATATAACGATAAGAAGAAAAAAGATAGCATACATACACACACACACATACATATATGTACATATATATGTATATATATGTGTGTGTGTATATATATACATACATACATACATGCATAGATGCATACATATATACATGCATTCATGAATATATATATATATATATATATATATATATATATATATATATATATATATATATATATATATACACATACATATATTTATGTGTGTGTATGCATACATGTATGCATATGTACGTACGTATGCATGTATGTATGTATGTATGTACGTGTATATGTATGTATGTGTATATGTATGTATATGTTTATGTGTGTGTATGTATGCTATATATATATATATATATGTATGTATGTGTATGTATATGTATATATACATATATGCATGCTTAAATGCATACAGATATATATATATATATATATATATATATATATATATATATATATATATATATATATATATATATATATGCATACATACAGGTAGACATACGTAGATATATACATATCCATTCTTGCTTACATACATGCATTATATACACACACACCCGCACACATACATACATACATACATGCATGCATACATACATACATACATGCATACATACCTACATACATACATACATACATACATACATACGTATACATAACATTTAGCATAAGGCCCTAGCAGTCATTGACGAGATTCACTGACATACTGACTTTACAGCTACCTTCCACCTTATTCTCATCTCCTCCACCTCCACCTCCACCTCCTGTTCTTCCTTATTCCCCCGTCCCATCTCACCGCACCTTCTCCTCCGTCTCCGACAGTACGTCATGTATTTCTGCCCTTCAGCCATCAATCTTCACACTCACTTGCCATCAACTGGCACTAATGGTTGTGTGCTGTAGGGCAGTGCATACCTACCCACAATGCTAAGGTTATACAGTTACTACTCACTAGCCTTCATCAAGGACATGTATGGTGCTGTGAGAGATTACACGTGAGAAGTTATTTTTATTGCCCCCACTCTTTCACTCTCTCTCTCTCTCTCTCTTTCTTTCTTTCTCCCCACCTCTCTCTGCTAGAATGGCTGCTTGCTTGATTACATTACAGCAGAGAAGAAGAAAAAGACATTTAGAAACGGTTTTCCTGGCTGAGCTGATCAAGGATGTCCTGTAGAATTTATTGTGTGTGTTTGTGTTTGTGTGTGTGTGTTTGTGTGTGTGTGTTACCTGCGTACATGTTTCTTTAGATGTGTTGTCCCTTTGATCTATGCGTGTATACTTGCATATGTGTGAGCGTACATGCCTAGCTACCTATACACAAATACAAACACACTCAAAGCTGAGAGGGATACAGAGAGAGAGAGAGAGAGAGAGAGGGGTAGAGGGAGGGAGAGAGAG
>NC_068998.1:18857150-18857756 GCF_001194135.2 Octopus bimaculoides | reverse complement strand
CACACATACACATATATATACATACATACGACGGGCTTCTTTCAGTTTCCGTCTACCAAATCCACTCACAAGGCTTTGGTCGGCCTGAGGCTATAGTAGAAGACACTTGCCCAAGCTGCCACGCAGTGGGACTGAACCCAGAACCATGTGGCTGGTAAGCAAGCTACTTACCACACAGCCACTCCTAAAGTACTCAGATGTACTCTTTCATTTGTGCGTATGCATATTCATGAGGATGTATGAATGTAGCATAAATGTCGCGTTGGTGTAAGTTTAGCTCACATTACATTCCTTCCTCGTTATAAGGTTGGTTCTGCTTCCTTTAAATACACTCAGACTTCATCGAATGAGAATAGGAATGTTTTTCATTTGTTTCTTGTTTATTTTAACTTTGCCTTCAGAATACGAAATATGAAAGAGACACTGAAAATGAGAGGAAGTGTCGACCGTTCAAATATATACATATATAAGCAAAGCAGCTAGTTAGAAAATCTCTGTAAGAGATGGAAGGGGTCAATATGGCTGTTCCGGGTTAAAAACGGTATTAACGTCGATTCCTATGGAACAGCCATATTGATGCGGCGATAAACATTACTTATATATATA
>NC_068998.1:18853278-18854816 GCF_001194135.2 Octopus bimaculoides | reverse complement strand
CACACACACACACACACACACACACACACACACGCATATAGATAGATAGATAACTAGAGGGGGGAGTGAGGGGAGAGGGAGAGAGAGAGAGAGGGGAAGATTTTGTAATGTATTTGGCCTGCATAGATTAATACTAAAGTAAGCAATAGGATTTGAGAAAACTGGTGATGGCTTGAGTCGGTAATTTGTGAATATAAACAATTCAAAAGTGAAGAATCAGTGGTTTTTTGCGAAGAAGATGGATTATCTAACGTTTTGAGCAGCACACTTTGTGAAAGCTTTTGCATGTTTGTTCTTTAAATTAAAAAGTGTGACTAATTAGATGTCTAAAGACGGTAGTGGAGAATGTGGTTAGCGTAGAGAATGTAGTTGGCGTGGAGAATGAGGGATAATTAATCAGACGAACATGTATATGTGTTGAACAACAGTCAAAACGAGAAGATAATCAAGAAAAACGCTGATAAATTTGAAAAATGAGGAAGAGAGAGAAAAAAACCCAGGAGATAGGACAATTATAGAATTACCAATAAGAATGCTGGTAAATTGGAAAAAGCGAGGGTTGGGAGAAGGGATGGAAAATACTTAGTTCATTTAGCAGTTGTTGTAAATAATTAGAAGACCATCCGGGAAAGGTATCTGGGTTAGACTAGCGTCCTTTTTCAAGTGTATCAGTTCACTTACTACTTAAGTCCTTCGCACCCTATGGACATAGTCTATCGACGACTCTGAGCTGTCTTTTCTACTTCTTTCCAGCTGGACTTCCTGCTTTTTCAGCTCTGGCCTCAGTATTTCAAGGGCGTTCTCTCTTCCACTTTCCTTGTCGGTTCCAGTTGTAACGTAGGCCTGACATGTAATGCAGGATCTTGGTTTCTTTAAGGTGTGACCTACCCATCCCCACTTGCGCTTCAAGATTTATTCTTCCTTCCAGATTTTACTGCACTGCGTCATACGTTTCGATGTATGGCTTTTCTCTCCCAAGTCTTCTTAGTTTTGATTTGTCATCGATGCCTCCATGACTTTGCTTTTTCTTAGGTAGGAGTATCGGCCCTGCTCAAACCATTTTATTTTATCTCTGTGAAGATGTGACTCGTATTAATCTGGCCTCTGTTTTTTGACCTGCCCAGCATGGGAGACCCTACAAGGAGCTTGCACTCCGCTGGCATAGCTCTCAGGGTCACTGAGGTAATCGTGCCTCCACATCGCAAAAAGGACCAGACTTTGTGACGCGTATCTTTTTTTTTTTTGCGATGTAGAGTGGTTATTTTATGTTGCCATGGTAATACTTTTGTTAATATTTCTGTTTTAATTTAAACCAGCAAGTTGGTAGAATCTTTTGCACGTCGAGCAGAATGCTTAGCAGTATTTCGTCCGTCTTTACGTTCTGAGTTCAAATTTCGCAGGGATCGACTTTGACTTTCATCCTTTCGCGGTCGATAAAATAAAGTACCAGTTAAGCACTGGAGTCGATGTCATCGACTTACTCCTCCCCCGAAATTGCTGGCCTTGTGCCAAAATTTGAAACGAAAATTTTATATAAT
>NC_068998.1:18851619-18852621 GCF_001194135.2 Octopus bimaculoides | reverse complement strand
ACAACAGCAAGAAAGTATGTACATGGTCACCTTCTTTTACGAAACTTCATTGACTTTCATATATTTATATTGAAATACATATATATACGTGTGTTTGGGTGCGTGTGTGTATATACATCTCTATATATAAAGATGATGCGTAGTCTAGACGGCGTTTTTAGATTTCATTATTCTCTTTAACCCGGGCAACGCCGGGTATTTCTGCTAGTATATATTTATATATATATATATATATATATGTATGTATATATGTACGTATGTATGTATGTATGTATGTATGTATTAGGCAAGCCACCGAGGTCGACTTAGCCTTTCTTTCTTCTGCGGTCGATCAAATAAGTACCAGTTGAACAATGGGGTCAATGTAACCGACTTAATATTGCCGGCAAAATTTGAGACCAATATTTCTGTCTTAATTAGCAGAGAGAGGATTGTTAATGTTACTTTTCTAAATAGCAGGAACAAGATCTAATAATAAAATATGTTGGTTTTTTTTTTTCTTTTCTTGTTTCATTGAAGGTACAATGGGTAGCCCAGTGAAGATTACGGTGTGTGGAAGTAATCCTACTTCCCAACTAATAGCAGGATTGGCTTCGTCAAGACCTAACATGGAAGTCACGGTTTTTGCCACAGAAAGCAAAGCAGCGGAGAACTGGAAAACTACTCTGAAAGCAAAGGTATGTTGTTGTTGCTGTTGTTTCTGCTACTGCTGCTGCTATTGCTGTTGGTATAAGGCTTTCCTATAAGGTGTTATCCACCCCTGATTGGAACTCTCCCGTATGACATGTACGCATGCTCAGTGACTTGCTTTAACAGTTGCAATCAGCTGAATGCACATTGCCAGTGACATTTGACATAATTACCCACACTCTGTGGTCAGGATTCTTTTTTTGGTTTGATGTCGGTATCGAAGGGATTACCAGACACCGGACAATACAGTGAGAGCAGCTTTCACTCACATCGTGGTATTCGGTGCTGTGTACGTGTCTGTCGTGGTAAAAT
>NC_068998.1:18847661-18851311 GCF_001194135.2 Octopus bimaculoides | reverse complement strand
CTTCTGCTTATTCCTGTCTGAAGTATCGTCCGATACTTCAGACTTATCGTCCGATGAATTTACTTTGTTGACATTCTTCATCGACAGAATTTTTATTCCTTTCAACCTTTCAGTCAAGTCCGCCTTTCTTCCAGTAACATACTGTCCATATAATCTTAAATATTTCTTTAACTCAGGCACAGTAAGTACTTCGATAGCTGAATCATCAAGCTGCTTTATATCCATGATAAGACGTAAAACAATAACAATGGCGTGGGTAGCCTCCGGAAGTTTAATTATCTACATGGAGCGCCGCCTAGCCAAGGGAGATAACCTACTTATAGGAATGCCCTATACAGACGAGCGCCTTTGACTCTGATCACTATATTGCTCCATCTATGACCAAAGGTGTAATCGATGTTTGTCTTTTCGGTACCCTTTGTACGTATGTGTTTGTGCGCTTGTTTGTGCGAGTGATTGAATATGTTTGTGTGTGTGTGCTTTTATGCACGTATGTGTGTGTAAGTGTGTACGTGCGTGCGACTTTCAGCCAATAGACACGGCAATAAAGTGACGATCTTCTTGGTCTCCGTCGATCGTTGTACATGATATTGTATCCACAACTGAAAGATCACTCACCAGAGCAATGTTTCTTATGGAAGACAACCATTTGTTCCTCCGACAAGGTCAGATCTATTGTTAATTAGATTAGGATCTATTGTTAATTAGATTAGGATTATCCTTAAGTTTAAAATTTTCATAAATTTCCATAGAGCACAGTCCACAGTCGTATCTACTATTTCTATAGGGTTGTGCTCTCCTGACGATTTCCCATTTAAGATTAAAATCGATACCATTTTCCTTCAATTCTCAAATTTTATTAGATAATGATGTGCTATTGGCCTTATGTTTAAGTCTAAACGAGGAAAAATGATTGTATAATCGCTGTTTAAGGTTGATTGTGTAACCAACATAAATGTAATTATTAGTTGGAGTAGCTACTATACATTTATAGACCACATTACGGGCTAAACAACGACCAGATATCGGGCAGTGGGCTTTAATTCTACAATTGCAATCAAGGGGATTATTAGCTATATATATATAACTATGTTGATTATTGATACAAGTATCTAAATTGGTTATATCAATATTGTTGGTTGTATTACTGGATATGCAATTGATATTGGTTGAGCTAGGAAGATTTATCTCATCAACTATGTTAACAGTTGAAGTATTTCTTTTTTTCTTGCTTGATTTACCCCTAACCTGCTGTCCATTACTACTTAATCTACCTTCCTCTAAATTGAAATTACTACTATCTTACCCCTCCAATTAGATTATATAGAAATTAAATTCTTGTTTGATTCACTAGACTGTTGAATGGCAGCCCAGTCAAGATGGTATTTTCTTCTTCTCCTACTCGTGTTTTTGCACACATCTACAAAATGACTTTCTAAAATGAGATTCCATTATGCAGGTGAGGAGTACATTTTCAGTGCACATTTTATGTAGTGTTCTCACTACATGAATAAATGAAGTTTGTACGAAACGTACGTACTGCTATAACCTATTGAATTTTTGTTGCTCTTCTTTAAATATCTAAAATGAAGAGTCAGACTCGAAAGGGCAGAATTTTGTTTCTCAAGGCAAATAAAATGAAATTTACAATTTTCGAAAATTTAATCTGAGATAACTTTGTCAATTCGGGAAATCATATATTTCTCTAATGTTGTAAGAGTTCGTAAGGGGATGAATTTCTAAAATCGTCATCATGTCACGCAAGATACCTAGCAGTATTCACTCTGGTTCCATGCGTTTCAAAGTTCAAGTCTCGCCGAAGTCATTTTTGCCTTTCATCATTTCGTGGTTGCTAAACAATGTCAATGTAGCACTGAAATTTGTTAGTTTTTCCCTTTTCTTTCTGGCTTGCACATGCAATTCAAAGATCTAGGCTAATCATAGCGTGAGACGCTGATTCGACCTGACTCTAGTGTTAAAGCATTAAGGATATCTATGTCTGTGAAATTACGAAGTGGTTCACTGCTTAATTTCAGATGTAAGAATTCAATTATTCGATAATTGGATGCTCATCGTCGATACCGATGAAGAATCCACAAGGTTAGTGTCACCAATTTGGAAATCTTGTGTTATTAATTTACACAAGGTAGCAACGACAGTAACTCTGAGGAAAAATGTTGGATTACAGTAATGATTTTTATTTCTATATACCTGACTTAAACGTTCATATATTATAGAAAGCCACAAAACACTTTAGTATTCTCAAGACGAATACTGTAGTTTTGTGGCTTTCTATAGTATATCTACGTTGAGTAAGATATACAGAATGTTATTCTGAACCAATACTGCTTCTGTCGCTAATAACAAATTTTCTTTTCTGATTTTTTTCTATTAGCTTTTTTTGTTTGTTTTGTAAGTATATTTTCTAACAGACAATTTTATTATTTAATATTTCAGGATGCAACAATGGTGGTCAATTTTCCAAGAAAAGACGGTTCTATGTATCCCGAAAAAGGAAGACCTGGAACAATAACGGATAAAGCAGGAGATTTCGTCACTGAAAGTGATGTTATCATACTGTCTTCTTCTCCAAACAATTTCCAGGATTATTTAAAAGCCATGAAGAAATACATTAAAAAGAGAACAGTTATCATAGGTGTACCTGGCAGATCAGGTTTTGAATATCAGTGTCGGACATGTCTCGAAGAGCTTGGTGAACAATGTACCATCGTTAACTTAGAGATGTGTCCTTGGATATGCGAACAAGTCAAATTTGGTTCTCAAATTGATGTCAAGGTGACAGTAGCATCGATTGTAACCTCCACTCTGTTCGGGACATCTCCCCCGAAACGTGGGCCACTGTCAATTTTGCAGTTAATAATTGGCGGTGACTGCGCGCTTCAAAATTCTCTTAACTTTATGTCTGTACTCCTCTCGCCCTTCGTATATCTTGAATGCTGTCTTTTGTTCGGAAGATGGAGTGAATGGGACGAAAAGCCGCTGGAAAGTGAAGTGGGGTTGTTTGAAGACGTCAGCGAAAAGACAGCCGAAATGATTTCAAACTGTTCTAAAGAATGTTCTAAAATCGTCCAGGCTATAAAAACAAGCAAACCAGAAGTGAAAATCAACGACTATAAAGGAATAGAAGACTGGTTTGCCGGATTTAAAGACTGCATTGGAGACAGCAGTAGCTTACTGACAACATTGAAAACTTGTAAGATATGGGGAGACATTAAGCACCCAATGAAAAAAGATAGGAGAAAGTCAGAATACACACCAGATTTAGAAGAGCGAATCTCAGAATATTTATCGTATGGTTTAATTGTAATTCGGGGCGTTGCTGAAATTCTTCAGCAAGAAACGCCCGTGATTGACAAATTGATAACTTGGTGCCAGACAAAAAGCAAAAAGAGTTACATGAAGGACGGTAAAGTGTTAACAGACAAAAACATTCAGAACACATCCTGCCCTCAGAAGTATAAGTTCAGCACACCTAACGAAATCCTTTTTGTAAAAGCGTTACCGACAGATATAGAACTTTGAAGGACTTCTGATTTCTAAACCTGTAAAGATACGCTAACATTACAAGGAACTCTTAACAATTTAAAGAAAATAAAGGAAAAAGTAACAATAATAACGATATATATATA
>NC_068998.1:18839170-18847108 GCF_001194135.2 Octopus bimaculoides | reverse complement strand
TATATATATATATATATATATATATATATATATATATGTTTATAACATACATACATACATGCATACATACATACATACATACATACATGCATACATATGTACATACGTACAACGTACATACATATTTTTTAAGGAATAAATTATTCTATTTATTGCTTCAAGCTTCTGTCATTTTTTTACCCCTTACAAATTATTTCTTGGTGGAATCTTTAGTGCTCAAAGGAAATACCTTGCCGTATTTAATAACACGCCTTCATGTTCCGAGTTCAAGTTCTCTCGAAGCCAACTTTGCCTGTCATCCTTTCGGATTTCATAAAGTAAGTATCAGTTGGCTACTGGGATCAATGTAATTGACTATGTATCCATCATCACCACCACCTCCACCACCACCACCACCACCACCACTACCACCTCCAGATATGGCAGCCTTATGCCTATGTAAGAAATCAATACTGTCCAATACTAAAATGACGATAAAATTGCAGCAACGGTGTTTGTCTCTACATCCTCAGCTCAAAAAAAGTGAAAGAAAGAAAGGAAGAAAGAAAGAAAGAAAGAAAGAAAGAAAGAGAGAAAGATCAACGGTCGTCTTTCGCTTTATAATTTTCCCAGATTCAACTAAATAACTTTCATCATCATCATCATCATCTTCTTCTTCTTCTTCTTCTTCTTCTTCTTCTTCTTCTTCTTCTCCTTCTCCTTCTCCTTCTTCTTCTTCTTCTTCTTCTTCTTCTTCTTCTTTATCATCATCATCAGCATCATCGACATCATCAAATACTGCTGTTCGTTAGTTGTGTGAAATGTTAACAAATCATAACACCTCAATGCATACTTTACCGTCTTCAAAATAAAATTTTCAAGAATGGATATAGAATACACGGTCGAGACGTCGTGAGCAAGTATTATTAGTCCGATTAAACTATATCCTACCCAAAAAAAAAAAAAAAAAAAAAAAAAAAAAAAAAAAAAAAAAAAAAAGAAAATATATTTGGAACGCTTTGCATCATGGATCTATTCGATCATCATTGACTTTGATAAAGAACGACAAGAATACCAGTGTAGTTGGCAGGGTTTTTAGCAGGAGTGAGTAGGGGGTACGCTTTCAAAGATTGGAAAAACATGTCCGAAATATGTAAAACATTGTCATGATGTGAAACTACTTTAGCAGTGACTGTAATGACATGAAGAATTTAAATAAATTCAATTGTCCTGACGAGAGTGAGGAAGCTAGAAAATTTTTTGTAGGAGCCTAACGACTTGTAACCGACAAAGACCAACCGTCGACTTTCTCCTTGGATTCCGGATTTTAGCCTGTTTTCGGCGGTCTGTTGTCTCGTCTGGTTAGATGTCATTCTCCACAAATAGAGGATTCCATGTGCAAAGTTAATTTGAATGACAAAAAATATATATTGCCTACAGTAGACCCAAAAGTGGTGCCGCCCCCTCTAGTTACGCTAGTACTGTGAAGTTCACAGCAAGGCAAGTCAGACAGTGTTGACTGCAGGACGAAGACAACACTGATTCCTATCCTGACATCCAGGACCAATAATTTTCAAAATAAGTTCCAGTCACCCCAACGCTGCCCCCATCCAAATGAATGTTACTGAAGTCTTTTGCTCCACCGCTATCAATTACTTACTTACTTATTTATTTAAGCCCTTCATTCCAGTTGGAGCATAGGCCTGTAGTGGCGCGATATTATAGCCGCCATTGAGGAAGTACTATTCTGCGCATGAGCAAGAGACTTCACCACCGGAAGCCAATCGAGTGCGCATGCGTAGTAAAACTCGTACTTAAAGAGTTGGTTTCACTTTGTATATCAGTTGAGCGAGAGACCTTCTACGTGACAATACCTTGCTCCTCATCGAAGCACTCTTCACTACGATGCTATCGATATGATAGCTATTTGCTCCTCTGGCATGCATCAAGGAAGCTCTTAATCTTCCAATACCGATTTCAACTTAATCAGCGGCTGCTAAGTTGAATGACAGGGTTTAAATAACCTAGCATCATCAAAAATAAAACTTATTTTTATTATGTTGTTAAATTGTTCTACTGTTCCTTAATATATAATGCTGTTGAAAGGTGATAGAGAGAGACTAATGTCTATTACAACTATCAAACATTTACAGGCCAAAGATGACTTTCCTCCACTGTTATCGACTCTGAGCTGTCTTTTCTGCATCTTTCGCGGTGGATCCCTACTGTTTCAGCTCTGCCTTAGTATCCCGCCTCCAGCAATTTTTTTTTTGGGGGGGGGGGGGCTTTCCCTCTTCCACCTCCTTTGTGAGTTACCTTGAGGGAAGGTCTCCTGAGTCCTTGTCATCGATGCTTCCATAACTTTGCTTTATTGTAAATAGGAGGTGTTGGCCCTACTCAAGCCCATTTTTATCTCCTAGAAGAGGTGGTCCATAATAGACTAGCCTTTATCCTTTGACCTGTCCAGCATAGGAGTCCCTATAAGAAGCTTGTTCTCCGCTGGTATAGACCTCGGGATCATTGAGGCACACGGACCACAACATCACAATAAGAACTGGACGTTATTGGCTTCTGATTAAGGTACAAGGTTAGCTATTCATTCGATTACATTAAACCCACCACTTGACAGCAACGCTATTTCATTGACTCCCACTGAGGTATGAAAGGCGAAGTTTGACTCCAGCAGGATTTGAACTCAGAACGTAGAGAACCAGAACAAATACTCCAACAATTCTGCCAGTTCGCCACCCTCTCTCTTAATTATTTCTGATTTAGACACAAGGCTAATTTGAATGGAGGCGGCTTGGTCGTTTACATCGACCCCAGTACTAAACTGCAGCATTATTTCATCGACCCCGAGTATCATTATCTGCCATGGGTTGGGCGAAAGTGTAAATAATGGATTTGTTTTAGTGGAAAACGAAACGTTCTCCAAGTGAAATTGCTATATGTGTGAAATAGGACTAGCACCAAATTTATATAAAACTAGCAGGACCTATGAAAATTCCACAGTGTAAGTCAGCATATTTGAAAACATTATGTAGGTAGGTAGGTATATGTATGTATGTATGAGAGAGCAGTGCATGCCATCAAAGTGACACTGGGGTAAAATATACGAAGCCCATTATACCCATCATGACTACCCGTCTGATAAGGGTACACCAGGCGCATGCATCACAACCATATGTGCGTGACATGGTGATCTCATATCAAGATAAACAGCACATGACCTCGCAGGTGGGGCCCAGTTAGAATTTTCTTCAGGTCGAGTAGCCCATCCCGCTCAAAAGGTCCCTGAATAAGATTTGTTTAAGGATGTTGAGCAAAACACCCATGTTTCCAAAAGTGAATTATCCAAACCCCAAAGAATTCCTCTCAACACATGGCTATGATGCTCCCCCACTACTTCTGCTCATGATCAGAGATGCACATATCGTCAGCCACTAAGGGACATTGTCAACTGGTTAAGGTCAAACAACTGACAAGCAAATCTATGGTATTGAGCAGAATATTTGCAGTAGCCCATCTTTTATACCAAGACAAAACAATGTACACGATAACACTTCCAATCAATTAAGATCAGAAGCCATGAGGGCCACTGCCTGGTACTGCACCAGGGCATGCATGCATGCATGTATGTATGTATGTATGTATGTATGTATGTATGTATGTATGTATGTATGTATAGGTGGTCGTCGTCGTTATACGGGATACGGCCTTCTGCTTGATCAGAACAAACATCGCATTGACGTAATGTTACAAGTTTCGATTTGATATCATGGTTAATATGGAAGAAGAGAAATCATTCTTATATAAGTTGTAATGGCAAAATGAAGATAATGGTAGACAATTAAAGGGAAATAAACCTTGCATTGTCGATGAGTTTGTAGGTTATTTTTCTGCTCTCTCACATCTCCATGTTCTTATGTTCAATTAAGAGTGAAATTAAGTGAAATAAAATGGAATAAAATAAATTAATTAATGGCTAAAACGTAATAATCGGAAATTCCGAAATGTTGTATGGGTTAAATTCGGATTTTATTCAGGAGAGAAATGTGAAGACAGAGCAAAATGTTCCCAGTTCATGGCTCAAGTAATATTGTGACGTAGGGTCGCTGCTGCTCAAATGGATATAGAATACACGGTTGAGATGTCGTGAGCAAGTACTTTATTTCTAAAGTGTCTCTGTAGTAATGGCCGAGCTATAATAACTTGAGCGGTTATCTCATACAGTTTACAGTAGTTCGTGTTTTGTGTTGGTTTGCTGTAGTATCTCTACTCACACAAACGGCTATCCATTGTGTTAAATCAGTTAAAGCTCATGATAGGTCTTGATTTCTTATGTATCAGCATGATCGAATAGTTAAAAAGGTCGTTTTGCAATTCCCGAAGTCTCTGCATGACATTTGAGGTTAGTGTCTCTTGCCATAGTCACAAGCCTTATTAGTGAAATTGTTTGTTTTGATTTCATGATGTTTCCTATAAATGTGAGAAATTGTTGATCTAGAAATTTTCTAATTTAGTAGAATGTTAGCCAAGAAGACCATTTTTTATTATTATTACTGCTGTATTGCTTTTTATTACCACCAGAGATAATAATTACGCATATAACCAGCTTTTTTCTTTCTTCCTCTTTTTCCTCAAATTTTCTTCTTTTCAATTGCAACGTGGAAGGTGTTTATAAGCCATTTAAAATAACACACAAAGACCGTCAGATTCACTTCAACATTTAAATTTAATTTGTCAAAATATTTTCGTCGCTTTGAGACCGCGACCTGTTCATTGACAAAATTCTGTGCTGCATCTTCTTTTCATCGAAAGATTATCGTCGGCAGAGGTAAAGTTAGAAATTTTGGATCAGTTACGGTGTCATTCTAAAATGAAATACTCTGAAATAGCTGCTCTCGCATCCACTATAGAATCGGAAAGCTGTTTGCGGGCAGTTGACAAACAATAACAAACTTTAATGTCAACAAGAATACCCCCAGTAGCAGTCATGACATTGTAGTGAATAGTCGAAATTGTGGGTGTACACACAAAGCTCGTGCATGTCCAGCATATGGGCAAAATTGTAATAAGTGTGACAAATTGGGCGTTTTGCAAGATTTTGCCGATCTAGAAACGATCGCCATGTGGACAACATAAATGTATCTCCGAGCAAGACTGGATCTGTCGACAGTTTGTTGCTAAACGTAAACAACAATGAGAGTGCAGATTACACGGGTTTTTGCAAGTATTTCATAAATAACAAAAGCATAGACATGAAAGTGGATACTAGGGCAGCTTGTTCGATAGTCCCGTTATCATTTGCTTCACAGTTAGGTATCCCAATCGAATCATGCCACGACAGATTAACCACTTTTGATGGTTCAGGTCTAAAGGTTGTTGGATCAATCTGAATGACATTTAATCTCAATAATCCCGACGAGTCACGAAAATTTATGTGGAAGACAGCCCATACTCTTTTGGGCTGGTTGGAAAAGATATCATTAAAGACAGTTCGTTATGTTTCAATTTGAACATGGATGTGTTCCCAGAGGTTAATGTTTTGTGCTCTGATGCGAGATATAGCGTGATGAGTTCGGCGAGACGCATTCCAGTACATTTGGAAAAAAAAAAGTTAAAGATGAATGAAAGAAGTTGGAAATGATGGGCATCATCACACCGTCGGATTACTCTGGAGTCAGATGTGCCTCACCTGTGGCATGGCTCAGAAAAAAAGATGGATCTCTTCGCATGTGTGTCGATTACAAGGCTCATTTAAATGCACATATTGACACTTATTCTTTTCCTATACTATCAATCGACACCATTTTCCCTGGTATGTCAGGTGCGAAATTTTTCTCCATTCTCGATTTAAAGCATGCGTATTGACAAATACCTTTAGCAGAAGAAGCAAAGCGTATCTGTGCTATTAATACAACCAATGGTTTCTACCTGGTTAACAGATTTCAAATGGAACTTAAGAATTCGAGTGGCATATTTCAGAGCTGCATGGAAGCTCTATTAAAAGGGATCTAAAGAGTCAGGGTACACCAAGATGATATCCTCATCTATGCTAGTAGCGAAGCAAAATTGACGAGCAGAGAAAGTGCAATAGTTGTAAGGCTAACAAAGGCGCAGTTCTCTATTAACAAAGAAAAGTCATTCTCCAGAAAAAAAAAAATTGACTTTTCTGGAAATGAAAATATCTCAAGTGAGATATTGGTAGCAAAACTAAAAGGACATACAAGTACGAAAATCGAAGGAAGATATTGACAGAATATTGGGTCTGACGAATTACTACAAAAGATTTGTCCCGGCGTGTGCTGAAAAAAGTCGAACCGTTCTTAACAGCTAGATCAACAGAATTTAAATGGGGTAAAGAGCAAGATAAGGCTTTCCGTATGCTTATCACTCATCTTTCGGAGGCTCCATCTTGCAACCGTACTCGATGGAGAAAATGAGCACTCTCACTGTAGATGTATCCTTGATTGCAGTAGCTGGGGTGTTATCCCAGTAGAATTCATAAACCACACCTTTAGCCAGGCACAACGAAACTGGTCGAGCATAGAGAGAGAGAGAGAGAGAGAGAGAGAGAGAGAGAGAGAGAGAGAGAGAGAGAGAGAGAGAGAGAGAGAGATAGAGAGAGAGAGAGGCTTATGCAGTGGTATGGTGCGTGGATAGACTGCGACATTTCCTTCTAGGAAAGCAGTTTCATTTGGAAACTGATCACCAGCCTTTAAAACCCCTGTTCGAGAAGGATTTAGATGTACCTCAGCGTGCCTCACGAAAAATAGCCAGGTGGAGTTTGATCCTATCACAGTACGGTTTCGTTGTTAAGCATGTTTTGGGTAAAAGTATTCCGCACGTCGACGCTCTCTCTCGATTGAGGTATAATGAGAATAACAGTGGTGATATAATTTTCTTTGCTTCGCATTTAGACAAATGCGATAGCGCGTGGCAGGACATCGATCCCGTAATGATGGAAGACATCCGAAAATAACTAAGTGCAAACGCATTATATAACAAAATAAAAGAAAGAATTTTACAGCAAAATTGGAGGTCGGTCTCGAATCTGGAACGTGCATTTGTTAAAGATAAGGATTTTCTAACATACGAAAATGGCTTAATATATCATAAAAATCGTCCGTTTATTCCAGCGCCTTATAGAGCCGCAGTATTATCTAAAATACACGACACACACATGGGTATTCAACAAACAATTAAGAAGGCACGACTCTGTGTTTTGTAGCTTGGGTTGGCTTACTCGATGGAGAAGTTTGTCAAATCTTGCGATAGTTGCCAGAGAGTTAGGCCAAACTTAGTATAGGCAAATGATTCATGGCCTATTTCTGGGCCCTGGGTTCGTGTGCATATGGACTGGGCATATGTTCGAAATATCGGCAACATATTCATTATTGTAGATGCCTATTCAACACGGATCGAGGCCTTCTTGTGTCTTAATCGGTCGACCGAGACGGTAAAAAGCAAACTGCTGGAGGACTTCAGCGATGTGTGTGTGTGGAGAGAGAGGGAAGAAGAAGAAGAAGAAGAAAGACATAGATAGATAGATAGATCAGAAGGCCAAAACGGAATTGATACATCGAACAAAAATATTGTGTACTAGCAGAAATACCCGGCGTTGCCCTGGTTAAAGAGAATAATGAAATCTAAAAACGCCGTCTAGACTACGCATCATCTTTATATAGAGAGATGTATATACACACACGCACCCAAACACACGTATATATATGTATATCAATATAAATATATGAAAGTCAATGAAGTTTCGTAAAAGAAGGTGATCATGTACATACTTTCTTGCTGTTGTGATTATAACACCTCATTGTAAACTATGTTCCTTGTTTTCCCTTGTGGAGCATATACAAATAGGTTTTTTTGTTGCTGCCCACTTTTGAGCAGCCAACATACAGTTGTCCATGTGAGAAGCAGGGCTCTTCCAAGAGAAGACCAGCT
>NC_068998.1:18836102-18838036 GCF_001194135.2 Octopus bimaculoides | reverse complement strand
CCCCCCCCCCCTCATCCAGTTATAGTTTAACCAAAAAAATCGGTTGATTTTAATATGAAAATGAAGAAAATTCGATTAAAGCATATTTTAAAAAATTACAATATTTAAACTTAAAAGTTCGTTCATGTCTGTAAGTTGCGGTATCCAATGTTTATATTAACATTGAATTGTTTTTGACTAGGCACAAGATCTCAGGTTATGGTGCAGGAAAAAATGGGATGTTTCATACTTTTCTTATTTTTCCAAGATCATTGACGGCGAAAATGAAATGAAAAGGTTTCATTTTATCAATTGAAATCGTGTCACGAACTCTGCTCGCTAGGAGCTATCTTCATTTTATAATTTGTTCTACAATAGTCAAAACAATATTATATCAAATATATCTTTTGTTGCAAAACCATAGATATTGAACTAAAGCAGAAAATGAAAATAAAAAAGTCATTAGTTTTTCCACAGTGTTCTTGAGTTATTTCCCTTCAATCATCAAGCTTTCAGCGCTACGTATTATGGTGTTTCTGCGAAGGAAAAGAAAAATCATTTAGATATATATTTGCAGAAGAATAGAAATAAAAATGCGATTAAAACAAATGCCAAAAACAAAATATCAAAAATATAATAAAGAAAAGCTTCAGTTACAGTTTGAGCTACAGAATTATCACAAATTATCAATATAATCCTAGATTGAGAAACGAACTAAATTTACGAGAAATACAAAAACAATTTTACGAAGCTTGTTTTAAAACACGACCGGCACGGTTAGTAAATAGTAGAGGTGTGCCTGCATAGTCTAGCAGTTCACTTCTCAATTACATGGTAGCAAGTTTGATCAAATTGGGTATTTTTGTTGTTTTTTGTTTTTGCTTTATTTTTGTGTTTTTTCTTTCTTTAGGGGAGGGTGCGGGTGGCTTTTGAGACCGATACGAGTGGGGAAAGGAAGTTACACTCGGACAGATACCTGTCTAGGAAGTGGTGCTTGAAGCATTCGGCGTATGTTTGAGCATGGATGCGAGCCTCGTGACTTAGAAAGAGATAGTCGACAGGGTTGTCACATGCGGTGTGTATATCTCAACATCCTTACTAAGTCTACTACTGGGAAGTTTATTTTTATGCTCCCTGACATAACGGTCGAATTAGTGATTAGTAGTTATAAGTTTCGTACAATACGAATAAAGGAGTTCGTTTTGGTTGTCTGTAGTTTCTAACCATAATTTGGTACGGAAAGAGGGTAATCATCTAACAGGGATGCATGGACAGCTAGTGAAGGGTTACTTTCAGGATCTGGCGTTTGGAGATTTGCATGTGCAGAATGTTCTCTACCTTACTTTTTTCCAATTCGTAGACATTGTATTGTAGGAGCAGTTTTAAACACTTGAATGTTTCTACCGTCTACACCACGGGTCCTCAACCATTTTTCATCTATGGACCCCTTTGATTTCTATTTTATTCTGGTTTAAAAACTAGTTTTAGAGAAACGTTTTTCAAAATTCCTATTTCGTTTTTCATACATTGACTTGTGTAGGTTGAACTATGTAAAAAATTCGAGGAAGAAACCTAAATGTTTCTTGCAATACATACCAATACATATGTAGTGGCTTCATGCAGACATAACGTGGATTCGATCCTCGATCACCAAATTTCACTTGACAGTTCAGCAAGCACTTTTCTCACAGTAAAACAATAGTTTTTCTGTGAGTGACAGCAGTTACATTTGCCAGATGCTTTCGCTAAGCAGAATAATGTCTTTGCCACTTATGTACCTTATTATAATGTCTTTGCCACTTGTGTACCTTATTATAATGTCTTTGCCACTTATGTACCTTATTATAATGTCTTTGCCACTTGTGTACCTTATTATAATGTCTTTGCCACTTATGATGTCTTTGCCACTTATAATGTCTTTACCAACACCGAAAAGCTAGGAAGGAGAGCTGGAT
>NC_068998.1:18829786-18835328 GCF_001194135.2 Octopus bimaculoides | reverse complement strand
CTAAACGTTGAATGCCCAGACAACACCTGCTAGACAACGGCAGCAAAAAATTAATACATCAAAGTGAAGTGAACAACATCCTGCTGTTCAGCAGTAAAAGTTTCAAGAAACGCCCCCCCCCCCTGTACAAACGCAGAAGTGTAGGGCTCGCATGTCACAACAAAGACCTGGAAGAGAAACACTCTTCATATCAGAAAAATGGAAGTCGACTTGGCCTTTCGTTCTTTCGGGATTGATAAGATAAGTACAAGTTGAGGACTGGAGTCGATATAATTGACCCATTCCCTTCCCCAAACTTGCTGGCCTTGTGCCAAAATTTGAAATCACTATTAATATGAAGTGTAAGGCAGTGAGCTGGCAGAATTGTTACCGCGTCGGGCGAAATGCTTAACGGCATTTCGTTCATCATTACGTTCTAAGTTCAAGTTTCGCCGAGATCGACTTAGCCTTTCATCCTTTCGAGGGCGATAAAATAAATACCAGTTGAGTACTGGGGTTGAAGTAATTGACTTACTTCCTCTCCCGAACTTGCTGGCATTGTGCCAAAATTTGAAATCAATATTTACATGAAGTCATGAGCTCCTGACTATTACGTCATGTCACATCTCGAAGGTTACATCTTTACAAAACAAGAGCGGAAGGCAGCTGCGAAATAACTCGTGAACAAATGGGACAGCACAAAATACCAACATGCAATTGCTACTATCGAATACGTCACACTACTATGGAGAACATAACACATGTAGTCAGCAGCAGTCCAAAAATGTCATTGTGACACTACTTCCCACTAAGACATGATACTGTTGCTAAAACAATATACAATGCCGTCCGCAGAAAAGACTGCCCTAGAATAAATACAAACAACACCTCTACTCCGGAATGCATGCATACATTCATATCAATACAAAGAATATTGGTAGAAGATTCCCATCAATTTTTACCAATTGTAAGCATAACAGAACTGATTTAGTTATTTAGGCCAGAAGCAAAAATAAAAGGCCATGTACAGTCATTATCTTCCCTGTTGATGTGAGAATCTCTTCGAAAGCTTGTGTGACAGAGAATATTTATGAACAATTGCTTCGGAGCCTATAGTACTTCTACCCCGATTAAAAAAAAAATATTTTGAAATAAATATATCGTGAAAATACTGGAAGTCCCAGAATTAACTATCTATTTTAGAGAGATCGAACAATTTTTTTTTTAATCGCTTTTATTCATGTTTATCATATTTAAAATGTGTTTAAAGTGTATAAATACTTAAATTTGCTTTTTAAAATGGATAATTTTAATTTTTTAAAATAATTTTATGATTTATAATTTTATTTTCAATTCTGTTGGATCCCGCACATCTGTCCACGACAGCTTTTTTTTTTTTTTTCAATTTGGCTGCAACCATTTTCTCTACCTTCACCCCCAGGATGGAGCAATAAGTTTAGCTGAACTTAAAAAACGCATTCAGTTAGCAGTGCAGGAGATAACTCCCGAAATGCTTTAAAATGTTTCGCAACGCTAAAGAAAGATTGGAAATTTGCAGGGGTACAGACGGGGCACATGTTGAAAATTTACAATAAATCTATTTGTTTTGGTATTATAATTAAGTAACAAGCAAAATGTTGTCAGTTTTTTTTTTTTTTTAATTTGCCCGATTTCATTAAAATATATAGTTAATTCTGGAACACCCTGTATAAATCCTAACGCCAGGTGTGAGTATGTGGGTGTGTGGGGGGTACTTAGTTGATCCATCGTTCTGGGTTTCAGTGAGTCAAGGAGGGATCTGTGACTATCTCCCTGATCAGTGACTATCCGCTTGCCAGGCTTCGCTCCCACTGAAATTTTATGGATATTCCCCCTTCCCGAAGCCACAAAATAGTCTTGTTACACAATATCAAATTTCCCTTAGGGGCCCTACCTAAACTTTTTCACAACTCACCAGTTTGTTTTCCGTAGATAGATTTCTAATTACTTTTTTTTTAATAAGCCGTGTAAGTTATTCTTAGAGTTTGTTTTGGGGTTAGTTACCTTTTTATGGAATTCTTGGGGTTTGTCGTTTTTATAATCTTCGGGGTCTGAACTAGCAGGTGGATGAAGAGGCAGAAACTGGGACAGTTAAAGGTTGTAAGCATTGTCACTGTGGTAAAATTCACGACTGAGTTTAGGTTTTTTTGTGAGTTTGACCTCGTCATCATAAGAACAGTAACAATGCGGCCTTCTTTCAATTGTTATCACTACCTCAGAATGGACGCGAAACATGAACACAAACACACACACACACACACACACGTACAGACACATACACATAAAGGCTGAGAAGTGGCAAAAGGAATATGAAAATTATGTAGATATGTATACATGTATGCATCATGCATGCATATGTGTGTTATGTGTGTGTGTGTGTGTGTGTGTGAGACAAACTGGACAAAAAGAGCACAATACATAAAGCAGGGTTTATATATTATGAAGCATGGCAGGCCTAGGTGTAGATGGCATCTTGGGCAAGCTAAATCCTAACACCCTTAAAATCCATAGCCATCAATAATGAGCGAGTATGACTTGATGAAATGTCCCACGCTTTCGCTAACTATTTTAGGTGCCTGTGTAGTTGCGAGCAGACGTATACACACACACACACACACACACACACTCTCTCTCTCTCTCTGCCCTCCCCAATCTAGACTCAGTGGAATACTGAGTATGTAACAGCGGAAGGAAGAGACGGCTGCATGCACCAGCATGTAGCTGATACTCAAATTTAGCTCGAAGCACCATACACAAAATCAAAACACGCTACCAGGTCCAAGAATTAAACTCACTGCCCTATGATCGTGACTACAACATCCTAATGACTAGGCCATGACGTTCCTTAGTTTAAGTATCAACACACGAAACTCTCAGACCTTGGGTTGTGACTACAGTGGAGTTCTGTTTTTCAGCACGTTTTTCTTCAAGTCTATGATCGTAATGCACATAATATCTAGTAAAGGAGCTATAGGGACTAGAAAACCAGCTCTAGCTGGACGAGCGGCTAGATAATCTGTCATCTGTTGGCAGTTCTGGAAGCACAGTTACTGTGAACTCAGCAGAGACATTTCCTGATGAGACACTGCTTGGCGTTTGCTGGGAGTCTGGCTTATTCGTGAGGGGGATGGATGTGTTCTTGTTAATTTCATTTTGACGTTCTGTCTCTGACTCGGAACTGGAGTCACCATTTGTTGAACTTTTGAACTTGAACTTTTGGGCTTCCTCACCTTTTCTGTAGTTCTTACGGTGTGTCTTTTCTTGTTCTAATGTTTGTAGGACAACACTGTGCTTTTGATCTACACGCATTCGTGTAACAGATGTCCTTCGTTTCGGATGAACTCCTTAAGCAACAATAATGTCTTTGTGTACGGGTGTTTCATCTCTAATCGTAGCTTGTTTCTTTTTGAGTTCTTCAAGTAAAGAAAGAAGTTCAGTATCAGCAACATCAAAGGCAGTTTGCTCTGCGTTGTATTCTGAGTCCATATCACAGAAATTGTCAGCTAATATTTTGCAAGCTTTTTCCCTGGCCCCAGTGAGTTGCTGCATTAAGAGGAGTCCAACCATCTGAGTCTTTGATATCCACATTAGCTTTTGTTTGGATTAATAAATGCATAACTTTGATATAGCCCTTTGCTGCTGCTACATGAAGAGCAACAACACCTGTTTTTGCATGAGGCCGCTCTGTCATACAATTGAAATTTAACCATTGGTTAGCATCAGAAAGCATCATTTCTTCTTCTCGTTGTGCTGCTTTGGCATCCACGCCTGGGCGATTCATTTCTTCCAGAAGCAACTTTTCCATTTTGGTTTCTTCACATATATCAAGAGGAAGATTGCCATCATTGTTAACAGCAGCTATATTGGCCCTGGTGCTAAGATATTGTGTTATGTCAGTAAAGGCACAAGAAGTTGTAGCATGGAGAGGTGTCCAGCCTTCATTATCACAGACATCAACATCAGCACCAATTTTCAACAAGAAACTTCACCATGTCAATTTTGTCATCAATACATGCCTGGTGTAGAGCTGTAAACCCATCCACATTAGCGGTGTTAATATCTACTCCTCGAGCCAACAGTTTTATCATATATATATATATATTTTTTTTTTCTCCGCGTTTTTTTCTCCGTGTTTTTCTCCTTGTTTTCTCCGTATTCTTTCTGTTGAAGAGCGTAGCTCGAAACGTTAAAGACTTTCTGTATTCCAGAGCGTTAAACTAATACATCCTTTTGTTGTTTACACCACCTGTCCTCGTCTGTTGTTTTTTTTTCGTAAATTCTCCCATATATATGTATATATACATGACAAGCAGAAAACACTGCAAAAGTAGAAACAATGCGTATGTTGCAATTTATTAAATGTCAGAATAAAATGTTTTATTATATTGCATTTCATTTTATTTTATTATTTTCATATTTTTTCCCCTTGTTTTTTCTTGGAAGACTCCAAATGCATACACAGTGCACCGAGCATGGGAAGGGAGCCCCCCTCATCCCCCACCTACTTCCTAGCACGAAACACACGAAGTTACTTACCGCTTTGCCAATGCCTTCAACCGGCACCTGTAATTTGGGTCACTTACGCAACTTCGCAGTTAATAAATGACATGCACAAGTGTGTATATGAACGTCTACGTGTACGCGTTGCGTGCGTGTCAGAGCGCGTACAGTTATAAGAGAGATTACTAGGTCAGAGATGGGAGAGAAAGACAGAGAGAGACAAAAGGACAAGTTGACAAACAGACATTGAATGAAACAAAGAACAAGAGACACAGACAGACACAGATAACGATAGACATAGAATTTAGGCCAATAAGCTCCATTTTGTTGTCGAAGGGCAAATGTGAAAACTACTGGAAGTCGATTACTTATATTTTGACCTCAATGAATATTTACAAAGCATGATAAAGCCGAGTAGAGAAGGATATGAGGTAAGCGAAGAAGGTTGAAAAGATAAACGATTAGACGGGAAGTAAGAGATTGAGGGGGGAAAAAAGATCAAGATTATATGCGCTTTTATAATAAACATTTCATTCTTTTACCCTTTTACTTGTTTCAGTCGCTGAACTGCGGCCATGTTGGGACACCACCTTCAAGGGTTTAGTCGAACAAGACAGACAGACAGACAGACAGACAGATAGATAGATAGATAGATAGATAGATAGATAGATAGATAGATAGATAGATACGACGGGCATCCACACAGTTTCCATCCCCAAATTCACTCACAAAGCATTGTGCCGGTTTGAGGCTATAGTGGGTGACACTTGCCCAAGGTGCCGCGTAGTGGGCGAAACCACTTGGTTGTAAAGCGAGCTTTTCAAGCTGCTTCATTCACAGGAAATAATTCTTTCTACAAGAGACACACGACCTGAAATTATCGAGGGGAGAGACTAATCGATTACATCGACCCCAGTGCTCAATTGGTATTTATTTTATGAACACCGAATTTGAACTCATAAAGTAAAGACCCGGAAGAAATGCCGCTTAGCATTTTTTTCCGGCGAGTTAACGTTTCTCTCAG
>NC_068998.1:18827544-18829263 GCF_001194135.2 Octopus bimaculoides | reverse complement strand
GCTAAAGATTCTGCCTGCTCGCCGTCCTGTAAATATCTATATATTCTTTTCTACTCTATGCACAAGGCCCGAAATTTTTGGGGAGGGAGGCCAGTCAATTAGATCGACGTCAGTATGCAACTGGTATTTAATTTATCGACCCCGAAAGGATGAAAGGCAAATTCGACCTCGGCGGAATTTGAACTCAGAACGTAAAGGCAGACGAAATACTACTAAGCATTTCGCCCGGCGTGCTAACGATTCTGCCAGCTCGTCGCCTTAATAAATATCTATATATTAACACAATAGCACATTTTCTAGTGAAGACGTGTGACACAGTGGTTAAGGTATTCATTTCACGACCGTACAGCCCATAGTGTCCTTGAGCCGAAGTTTTCAGCTTTCTAAAAAAAGACTTTCATTTATGTCGAAGGTTTGAATACTAGACGTCCGTCCTATTTCTTTTCTCCTCCCACTCACATACAAAGGTTAATGTCCCAAACGGACATTAGATCATTAAACTACACTCCTTCTCAAGAATTCTGCCATGACTGTTCATTCGAACTAATTTCCTCAGATTCCGGATTTTGCCCAAATAAACTAACTACCGGACATTGAATGAATGCAACAATAGGATGTATGTAATCTTTCTTGCTATCGAGCCTGAGTAACCAGTCTCGATAGAAAGTGTTTTCTCGATTTACTGTTGCTTGTTTATTTCAATTCTTTTATGAACGGCTATTATTTCTGCAACTCTACCTACCTACCAACCTACCTACCTACCTAAACTATCTATCTATATAATTTCAAATTTTGGCGTAAAGCCAGGAATTTGACGAGCACTTTATTTTATCGACTCCGAAAAAAATAAAAGACAAAGTTGACCTCGGCGTTATTTGAACTCAGAACGTAAGGAGCCAAAAGAAATGTTTCTAAGCTTTTTGTCCAACAGTCTAACGATTCCACCAGCTCGTCGCATTATGCATAATCCTTTCTACTAAGAGGTACAAGGCCAGAAAAATTGATGGATCGGGGCTAGTCAATTATGTCGCCCTTAGTGTTCAACTGATACTTATTTCATGGACCCCGAAAGTATAAAAGCAAAGTCGACCTCGGTGAAATTTGAACTCCAAACATAAAGAGTCGGAAAATGCCATTAAGCATTTTATCCGGCGAGCTGACGATTCTGTCAGCTCCCCAAATTAAACTTTATCAACTGTCTGTCCTTCCTGTTGTGATAAATGAATGAGAAATAAATAAATAAATTCAAGTTCTCTCTAAATTATTTATTTATTGCCCACAGGAGGTTAAACATAGTGGGGACAAACAAGGACGGACAAAGGGATTAAGTCGATTACATCGACTCCAATATGTAACTGGTACTTATTTAATCGACACCGAAAAGATGAAAGGCAAATTCGACCCCGGCTGAATTTGAACTCACAGCGTAACAGCAGACGAAACACCGCTAAGCATTTCGCCCGGCGTGCTAACGATTCTGCCAGCTCGTCGCCCTAGTTCTCTCTAAATTATTATGACGTCAACAACATACGATTCTCGCTGGTAAGAATAAATTTTTAAAAAAGAATAGGACTTATTTTACGAGGTAGAAACTCCCTGTTAATTTGGGGGTATTTGAGTAAATATAAGATTTAATAAATGGAGTAATTACGCATATGTTAAAGAATTCATTTAACATATGCGTATTACTCCATTTATTAAATTTTATATATATAAATA
>NC_068998.1:18826057-18827073 GCF_001194135.2 Octopus bimaculoides | reverse complement strand
ATATAACCTGAGCATTGGTCTTCGACTGTATTGGCACATTTCCAAATAAACATGCACATCTTGTAAACAAATATCTCGATTTCCTTTCTTTCGACTTGGTTTTTATCCAGGTGGTTCACTTCCATTTCATTGGCATCCAGTTATGAAATAGAAAAGATAGTTTTTTTAAGTGCTATAGTCCTCGTCTTTTTCTTAATATATTCGGTTATACATCTCCAGAATACATTGCAGACAATATTTCTAATACAGTTCTATATTTAAGAGATGAGGAATTATTTACATCATTTACATTATCTACATTTGACGGATATTTGTCCTCATCTTGTTTGTTGTTAACACAACGTTTCGGCTGATATACCCTCCAGCCTTCATCAGGTGTCTTTGGGAAACCAAACAAATGGCTGCGATATGTTGATGACACCTTCATACTCTGGCCCCACCAGCAAGATGTCCAAGTGCTGTTAGATCATGTGAACTCAATAAAACCGTTCATACAATTCACAATGGAAAAGGAAAAAGACAATCAGATAGCATTCCTGGACGTATTAATAACACGGACCAAGTATGGATTTAGGACATCTGTATATTGCAGGCCGACCTTCACTGGACGATACCTCAACTTCAATTCCCACCATCCGTACAGTGTAAAGAGGGGGATTACTCAGTACCTAAAACGCCATGCAAAGAATATAAGTAGCGATCGTGATACACACCACGAAGAAATGATCAAGCTCAATAACGATCTGTTAAGCAACAACTACCCCAAAAGTATACTATCCACTCCAATTATGAAGAAGAGAGAGGATGAAACCAATAAACTATCCACAGTCTGTCTACCCTATGTGAAAGGCCTCTCCGAAAAGATACAAAAGATATGCGACCCATATGACATCAGGACAGTATTCAAGAGCAATACAACACTTTGCAAATATCTCCTTCGGGTAAAATCATCAATAGAAGAGAATATGGCCAAAAACTGCGTGTACTCCATCCCATGCAGCTGTGGTAGGTTATAC
>NC_068998.1:18824706-18826036 GCF_001194135.2 Octopus bimaculoides | reverse complement strand
GTAGACAAACACCGTAAAGCTGTGACATGAGGGGATATTGATAAATTGGGTATAGCTGATCATGTATGGAAAAATGGAGACCACCTCCCTCTGTGGGATGAAGTTAAAATAATAGACAGAGAACACCACTGGAAAATATGGAAACTAAAAGAAGCAGCACACATGCTAGGACACAACAACGTCCTAAGCAGACCGAGTGCAGCTATGAATAGCATATGGAAACCAGTATTAAGGAAGGATAGGAAAATATTAGATTTATAAGCCCTAAAATTCACTCCATAATTACCCACGGGCATATGGCGTAATGGTTAAGAGCGCGGGCTACTAACCCCAAGATTCCGAGGTGGATTCCAGACAGTGACCTGAATAATAATAATAATAATAACAACATCGAAAAATACCTTAGGAATGAGAACCCAGGTTCGAAATTTCCCCAAGACACCTGATGAAGGCTGGAGGATATATCAGCCGAAACATTGTATTAACAAGATGAGGACACATATCCGTCAAATGTAAATATTTCTAATATTTTTTTCATTGTAAGTCTGTTGGATTAGAGATGACGTGAAGCTAAAGAACAACAACAACAACAACGACCTGTCGTTCCTATCCTGAGTTAAGATCATTTTTTTTTTATAGCTATGTAATACAAACCATTTTTTGAAATTTGATCACAAGCAAAGCGCAGTGCCGTTAACAGAATACGAACTTCTGACCTCTCGGGTACCAGAAGGTCCAATATCTTATTAACTCCATCACCGCCATACGCCACCCGTACTCTACCTACAAGAATCACACATAACAAATGTTCATAATTGTTTACATCTAAACGCCGCCGAAGTGGACATTGCTTTTGATCTTTTCGGGGAACCGATAAAGTAAGTAGCAGTTGAGCTTGAGGATCGATATATACCTCCTCCAGGCACTTGATGTAGGCCTCCGTCCTGAGTGTGAGGCCGTGTAGGAAGATGAATGGATGCATAACGTCGCCATCGCTAGTGATCCCTCCAAACACCATGATGTTGACTGGTTGTTTGATTTTTATCACTCACGGTACATGTCCTCAGATTGCACTGTCCTCAGATTGACACCCAGACACTCTGAAATGTTCGTATTGGAGCTTCCAGCGCGAATGCCAAGCAGTACAGTATGTCGGTTCCAAATTTCTAGCAGAGTGAATTGCGTCATGGTGTTTTTTTTTTCCCACAGACGATACCCAACTGACCCTACTATACTGTGTAGTCGACAAAATCAAAGACAAACAATGTGCATGCACGAAATTCAAAATATAAAACGGCCACAATTTACCCATCGCACCCTGTATATATAT
>NC_068998.1:18821662-18823762 GCF_001194135.2 Octopus bimaculoides | reverse complement strand
TATATATATATGGGAGAGTGAGTGCGTGTGTGTGAACTCGTGCCTATGCATGTGTTATATCACGAGACTATCAAGAAATGATGAGATAAGCCAATATCCTGAATAAAATTGTTACGAAGTAGCGTAGGATTGAAGATACTGAAGAGAAAGCATATTGCATTCAGTTAGAGGTCATTGAATTAATAAAAAGAAACGGAAACAATCAAGACTCCGCACACCATGAACAGCTAACTTCAACCCCCACCCAATAGACCGAACATAATTCGTTATATAATTATAATAACTTCTACCATACACTCAAGAACACTAGTTATTTTGCAGTATTGTGGTGATGGTGGTGGTGGTGGTGGTGGTGGTGGTGGTGAGTTCAAACTGACCTCTAGTACTTGACTTTCACTTATATAATCTAAATACTTCAAAACGTTTTGTTGCTACTCCTGCTGCTGCAGCTGCTGTTGTTGTTGTTGTTGTTGTCAAAGCTTCGGGCTGGCAGAATAATTAGCAAGCCAGACAAAATGCTTAGCAGCATTTCGTCCCGCTTTACGTTTTGAGTTCAAATTCCGCCAAGGTAGACTTCGTCTTTCATCCTTTCGGGGTCGATAAATTAAGTGCCAGTTGAACACTGGGGTCGATGTAATCGACTGTTTCCCCTCCTCCAAACTTTGTGCTAGTCCCCTCCTCCGAACTTTGAAACCATAATTATTATTATTATTAAGGTGACAAACTGGCAGAACCGTAAACACCTGGCTTTTTAACATTCTGAGTTCAAATTCCGCGGACGTTGACTTTGTGTTTCATCTTTCAGGAACGATAAAATTAGTTACTGTTTAGCACTGGGGTTGGCCTTGAGCCAAAATTTGGGCGCAGTTATCATCATCATCATTATTATTATGCAGTCGATCTATCAAAATCTAGAACCAAAGCATTGATCATGCGTAAACACGAACACGCAAAAAACACATGAATGTACAGATATATAAGCGGATGTGAAAAAAGAAAAACCCTGGCGTCAATTCCCGTTTGGATTGGCATATATATAATATATGACATTCATATACATAGAGGTGGTGTTGTGGAGTGAATATGGTATTAAGCTATCCGGTCACTTGACGTAGATTAAAATCTACAGCAATTGATACATTGTGTTCCTGAGAGGACACGCTTTATGTATATTTACTCTTTTACTTGTTTCAGTCATTTGACTGCGGCCATACTGGAGCACCGCCTACAGTCGAGCAAATCGACCCCAGGACTTATTCCTTGGATGCTTAGTACTTATTCTATCGGTCTCTTTTGCCGAACCGCTAAGTTACGGGGACCTAAACACACCACCATCGGTTGTCAAGTGATGTTGGGGGGACACACGCATATATATATATATATATATACGACGGGCTTCTTTCAGTTTTTGTCTACCAAATTCACTCACAAGGCTTTGGTCGGCCCGAGGCTATAGTAGAAGACACTTGCCCAAGGTGCCACGCAGTTCGAGTGAACCCGGAACCATGTGGTTGGTAAGCAAGCTACTTACCACACAGCCACACACATGCATACATACATACAAAGAAAGAGAGAGAGAGAAAGGTTATTTGCCAACATAATGTGGCAGTCCTGATTAGGACGAATGTTAATGCTATTTAGCCCCAGGAAACATCGTCTTCAGCTGCGTCCTTATATTTTCGAACAAGGGTGTTTAGAGTCCCCACCCAGCTCAAAGCAATATCTGTGCACCAGATAACTAAATAACACCACACTCCATCATCCACACACACACAATCTTCAATAGCGTCACCACGCATACCACTGTATGAGTGGCCACACACACTATTTAGCTCACTGCACACACCGCACACCATCGTACATACACCCACACCCACACAAGCACATATTACCTGAACACAGACAATATATACACCCACACCCACACAAGCACATAATGCCTAAAAACAGGCTATATATATATATACATACACACGCAACACGCATTAATACACGCAACATGCATAGACAGATAGATTTCACCCGCATATATACACTATATACATGCACACTGCATGGTCACAAACACACACACACACACACACACACATACACACACAC